>NC_072391.2:57421742-57724772 GCF_028885625.2 Pongo pygmaeus
TGGCATTATGTAGATAATATACAAACAGGCACATACACAAGTATACATAAAATACAGACAAATAAGGATTTTTATAGCTTTGATTTTTAAATTTTAGCTATGAGAAGGGTAAAACTCACTAGCTTAAAAGGACAGTTGGATTCAAACTTTGTAAATGGAACAAGCTAAAGTTTATCTGCCCCACATGGCCAAAGCCCTTACAGAGCTTTAGAGCAAACAGGGTAGCAAATTTCCATGTTAAAGTGCAGTGTGAGAATTTAAGCTTTTCTAAGAAGGGATTTTGGTGTGTTGCAGGAAAAATTTAAAAGAATGCCAAGGTAACACAAAATTATAGGAATTCACCACAGGATTTTATAAGGAGATCAATTTCACTTATGTAGTTAGCTTCTCATTTTATTTCCATTTTCCAACTGGACCACTAAGCTTAAGGTGGTGCCCATTAACAAATGGGGCCCACAAAGCATTTGCCATTTCTGGGGCCTAATATTTATCTTATGTAAAAAGTAGCTACAGCTGAAAGGTAGAACACTTAGATCCCTCCAAAATCAAGAATCCCTTTTTTTTTTGAGATGGAGTTTTGCTCTTGTTGCCCAGGCTGGAGTGCAGTGGTGTGATCTTGGCTCACTGCAACCTCCACCTCCCTGGTTCAAGTGATTCTCCTGCCTCAGCCTCTTGAGTAGCTGGGATTACAGGCATGCACCACCATGCCAGACTAATTTTTGTATTTTCAGTAAAGACAGGGTTTCTCCATGTTGGTCAGGCTGGTCTCGAACTCCCGACCTCAGGTGATCCGCCTGCCTCAGCCTCCCAAAGTGTTGGGATTACAGGCATGAGCCACTGTGCCCGGCCCCGTTTTTACACTTAATCCTGGCTCCCCGCTAAAAGGGAAAATCCACAGGACTAGACAGTGCAACATTTCCACAGTGTACCTGACTGCAGGGACATTCCTTTTGAAGCTGGTGGGCAACCCAATTTGTGATCAGTTTATCCCCCATGGGAGTTGTATCCGTCAGTGTTGAGTGTTTCCATAGACTCTAGGTGTTCAAATGACGCTTTTTGTACCTAAACATGCAAAAAAAAAAAAAAAAAAAAAAAGGAGTAGCCCCTAATCACTCATGGTAAATGCTGACAGCCACATTCAGAACTGTAGCCCCCATCAGTGACTTGTCAGCCATTGCACATTCAAAGGTCATATTCTCTCATAAGACAATGTAATAATCCCTGATGCTCCCCAAAGCCAGAGATATCATGAAGCTCAATGCAAAAGAGACCAGACCTTTAGACCTGAGAAAAACCTTCCCATGAGTCTTGGGACTCCATAAAGAAGGCAGAAGTCCCTTTGAAAAGGTGCATGGCAGCTTTTTCTGTGTTCCTTAAGGGGTCATAGGAACTTTACGTAAGTCCCTATTACAACATTTAATAAAGACTTACAGACAAAAGCAATGTCTTGGACAGCTGTGAGATGGTGGTCCTCCCATCCACCCTCCATAATATATCCTTTATATAGTAAGTTTTTTTGGTAAAACATGCAGTTGGTCAGGCCTCAGACGTTTTGCAAAACCCGTGACCACTGAGAAAGTTAAACATCTTTATGAGGAGTTATCTCTACCGTGGGAACCCCTTGGTATGCAAGAGTCAAACATCGGACATCATGGTGGTTTCCTTTCAAGATGGCATCACTCTTGTCGTGCAACAGGCTGTTTTCCTACGGCCAGTGATCCGGACCACTTTTTTTTTTTTTTGAGACAGAGTCTTGCTCTGTCACCAGGCTGGAGTGCAGTGGCGCGATCTCGGCTCGCTGCAACCTCCACCTCCCAGGTTCAAGCGATTCTCCTGCCTCAGCCTCCCGAGTAGCTGGGACTGCAGGCGTCTGCCATCACGCCCAGCTGATTTTTGTATTTTTAGTAGAGACGGGGTTTCACATGTTGGCCAGGATGGTCTCAATCTCTTGACCTCGTGATCCACCCACCTCGGCCTCCCAAAATGCTGGGATTACAGGCGTGAGCCACCGCGCCCGGCCCATCTACTTCTTAAACATGTTCATCTGGAAGGACTCACACTATTTCTTCTCACAATCTGTTGGCCAGAAGTTCATTGTGTTGCTACACCTAACTGCGAGGAAAGTTGGAAAATGTAGCTTAACATGCATTAAAAGGAGAAAATGGATTTTGATTAACTCATGGTGCACTCCATCATACTGGCTTCACTGAATTGAGCAAATAATTACTTTTCTTCTCTCAAGTTCTCACTTTTCTTATATATAAGATAAAGAGTTTAATACTTTCCTCATGGGGTTGCTAAGTATTAGATGTACTAATCAAGGTAAGGCTTTCACACTTTTCTTGGCATAATGTAAGGGTTCAATAAATGTTTGTTATCATTATTTATATTATAATTTCAGCAGGAGCCAGAACATTTTTCCTGAGAGAAGTTAATGCTGTCTAGGTGAATACACGGTGCTCATCAGCAAAGATTCAAATAACTCAGTACCTCAAAAGACTTCTGTTCAAAAAATGAAAACAAACAGAACTAAACCAAAACACACATATACATAATACTTCTTCACAGCTAATGCTTAAAGGGAGGCTTTGGTGATCTCTTGCTCGAGCTCAAATATGAGCTTTTCTATAACTTCTAGGATGAGAAAAAAATGAATCCAAATTTGATTATTTGATAAAGTGAGCTAACTGTTCCAGCAATCACTAAGTGAATTGAATTATAGCCTAAATGCCTTTCCATTCAGTTTTGTGGTTTATGACTGCCACCAGCTACAGGTGTCTGGCTGCTGAATGAAGAAAGAAAGACACAACACTCATCAGTAATCATACAACTGTAACTATAGACCATTCTGATTTATCAAAGTGTAATCTGGGTAAGTTAGAGAATATAAAATGCAAGCACATTATCCCTAGCAAGTTTTAGTAGAAGCTAATATTTGTAGGACATATTTCAGTCTGGCACAGCATACCTATTTTGGTTGTTGGAGCTCTTGTATACTTCATTTCCCCTTCCTCCTCTCTTTGATATTCTTTCTTCCTACACAATTGATTATTAGGTCTTCAAGTCATACATAGAACATCTGGAACATTCCTGAAATCGGGCCGTGAGTGGAGGCACATGCCTGTAATCCCAGCTACTTGACAGGCTAAGACAGGAGGATTGCTTGAGACCAGAAGTTCAGACCAGTCTGGGCAACAAGCAAGACCCCATCTAATAAAAAAAAAATCCCTTATAAAGGGACATTTAGCAAATATTGCATAGATAAATAACAAAAAACCTTTAAACTGACTGTATGATATTAACATGTAGGATTAGAATAAAGACTTACAGAACTAAAACTCTATGTAAGAGTTGGGAGGTGTTTGCCTGTTTTCCCATCTGGGAAATAAAGGCTTAACTTCCCCAGTAAGATGGGGTCCAGGCAAATAGATAGAACTAACAATTGAAATTTATATATATGTAAATGTATATGTGTACATGTCTCACACATATCTGTATATGAGATATACATAAATATGACTCAATGAATCAACAGATACAGATAGATAACTGGAGAGGTTATTTAATTAACAAAGGGGCATTGACAAAGTTTAATTTTAATTAACAAAATAATTACGTTTTTAATTAAGAAACTCATATAAAGAAGAAAAAATATTTGATAAGAATGACTGAACCATCTCTGTGGAAAGAAAACTCAATATATTTTACTACAGTAATAATAATGGATATTTACTTAATTTCTACTTTGGATTAAGAACCTTGCTACAAACTTGGTATGCGCATTATGTTAAATACCCTCATAGAATGTATTTGATTATTTCATTTCATTTAGTTCACTGATAAAGAAACTAAGGCTTAAAGAAGTTGGTTTGTCAAGCTTCACCCAGCTGTCAAGTGGCAGAATCAGGATTTGATTCCAGATTTTTTGAAGCTCCAAGCCTTCACTTCTCTTAGCATAAAGGAATATGTGGCTTAGTTTAAAGGAAAATGTGGCTAGCATACCAGTGAATGTCTTCTGCTTTCACTTCATTTTTAAATTTTTACCGCATTTATAGATGCTAGAGAATTATGTGTGTGTGTGCACATATGTATCTCTCTAGCTGTCACATAACATTAACAATGTCCTGTATTTATCTACTCTCTCTGCCAATATTGCCATTCTGTTGGTCAACTAGTAGAGTTGTAAAGAGACTCTGCAATTCATTATGGCTCAGAAACTGAACATTGTGAGTTCCTTTGATGCCCCTCCGCTACAGAGAGAGAACCACAATGCTGTGAGTTTTGAATTCCAGTGAGTTTAACACTAAACAGTGTGAAGAAATTGTTCTTTCTCTAAATTCTCAACCTACACACTTGATATTGTCAGGTGTTCTATACTATTAGCCAGTCGACTAGATGTGACTCTCTCCCTGTCTCTCGAAGACGTTAATAAAGGTTGTTTTTATGTTTTCTCTTCCCCTTTCTTAGCTTGTTTCCTCCAAGTTCCTTCTGTCATTTTGTCCTATATCCTCCCTGTTTTTTGTTTGTTTGTTTGTATGGTTGGTTTGTTTTGTTTTGAGACA
The DNA here is from genome assembly GCF_028885625.2 of Pongo pygmaeus. Taxonomy (NCBI): domain Eukaryota; kingdom Metazoa; phylum Chordata; class Mammalia; order Primates; family Hominidae; genus Pongo; species Pongo pygmaeus. The sequence continues at coordinate 57,426,305 of NC_072391.2, forward strand.
GAGTTTTGCTCTTTTTGCCCAGGCTGGAGTGCAATGGTGCATTCTTGGCTCCATACAACCTCTGACTCCTGGGTTCAAGTGATTCTCCTGCCTCAGCCTCCCGAGTAGCTGGGATTACAGGTATGCCACTATGCCCTGCTAATTTTTTATTTTTAGTAGAGATGGGGTTTCATCATGTTGGCCAGGCTGGTCTCAAACTCCTGACCTCAGGTGATCCGCCCACCTCAGCCTCCCAAAGTGCTGGGATTACAGGCGTGAGCCGCCACGCCCAACTGTCCCTGTTTTTATATTTTACTTATTCTAGCTTACGTTACTCATGTTAATTTTTACAATTGTCTGGTAATTGCTGACTTTTTCTCATTTTAACAGTAGGGCAATAAAAAGCTGATGAAAAGAGACTTCTTTTAATGTGAGCCAGACAGTAGAGTGATCTAGCTGATCCATTTCACCAGGAAACCTCTGACGTTACTAGTTTTATTTTTTTTTAACCTAGACCGGGTATCTACTATTTGTTACATCCAGTCTTCACAAAAATGGTACAAGGAAAGTTAGATTTTTCTATACTTTTAGATAAACGACTGAGGATTCAGGACATTTATATACTTTGTTCCTGAGCGGACACTTCCAATGTTCAACTTGATGAAGAAGCCTTTTTGCCTGTATCCTGAGAGATATTGGGGAAAGGTTGGAGAGAGAGTCTTAATGTTCAAAATGCAATCTTTCAATTAATTCCTCCCTCCATTAGTAGTAAACCAATTCTTTCTTTATCTTTTCTCTTTGTCCTTGTGATTGTGCCTTTTGATGTTGTCTTCTCTACTTATATTATAAAAATTTTTGAGGAAGAACTTCATGCTGTGTTGAATCAACCAACTCTAAACAAAAATCCATCATAATTTTAATTTACATGTCTTTGATTACCAATGAAGCCATATATGTGCAAACATGTTTCTGTTAAATTTGTATTCAGGTATTTGCACATTTAAAAGATCAGCTGTTTTTTATATATCTTTATAAATTATTTACGTATTTTAGTACTAATCTTTTGTTACATATGCTGCAAAAAGGTACTCTTCACTTCATATGAGAGAATGTACTGAATAATTATAGAGTCTAATAAATAATAGCATCTACTGTTTGTTACATCCAGTCTTCACAAAAATGATACAAGGAAAGTTGGATTTTCTATACTTTTAGATAAACAACTGAGCATTCAGGACATTTATATACTTTGTTCATATTCCTCCAATTTGTTAGATTGACTGGAGTGTAAGCCCAAATCTGAAACCACTCTATTTCAACTACTATTCTGACATTTGTTATCCTCAGAGAGAGCAAAATTCTAGGCCATATCTATTTGGGAATGGTCTTTGGATTACAAAAATGCAATAGAACATATCTATTCTAAATAAAATGAAAGAAAACTCTACAATTAAATTTTAGAATATACGTTATAGTTTGTGTGTGTGTGTGTGTGTGTGTGTGTGCATGTGTGCTTTAGAAACAAGGCTGATAAGTCTTATTTGGTTCAACTAGGACTTATCTGCTACTAAAATTCAAGTCTACCAATTGGAAATTTTGTTTTGAAAGGTAAGGAAGAGAAGGAAGAAGATATAAAACTGTGCTTCACAGATTCCTCTTACTATATGATTTTATTCTCTCACAGATTCTCCTAGTATTTCCTGACTATTATTCTAATATTATATCAATTACTTGAAACAAGTCTTGGAAATCAAACTAGGAAATAAGACAATTTTTTTCATGTTTTATATGTGTTAGATTAATGAGCAGAAGTAATCTACTGTAAAGTATGGAGAATACTATATGGAGTACAATTTCTCAATAAACTAAAATGCATAACCTTTTTATTTAAAAATGTTTTCTTTATGGCATAGTATAAGAAATATGGATGGGAACTGATGACAGAAAATGCTTTCGGTGTTTTCTTTGAGATCACAAAAACGTTCCCAGGTTGTATGTGGCATGAAAGAAGTCAGACCAGAATCTGTATTCCCAGGGCACTTCAGTGGCCTTTCAAAAATGTTTTCCATGGAGAGGAGACCAGAATCATAACTAAGATCTAAGACCGGAGATGAAAGGGTAATTACCCACTGAGGAATATACCACACATTATTGCTGAAAAGCGGAAGGACTCCTGAGAACTCTGCTCTTGATCATCTTGCCCTGCTGGAAAGTGGCATACATTGTATTTGGAGAACATATGATATTGAGCCAGAATTAATTCATTTCCCAGCTTTTCCTCTTCAGAGTTTTAATGGCTTGGGGCCAAGTCGATCAATTTCTTTGAGTCTCAATTTTCTTCACCTGTAAAAGTAAGGAGGGACATCTCTGCCACGCATTGTCATTTTAAGAATCAAATTATACAATTACCAGAAAGTGCTTTGTAAGCAATAAAACATTGTACCAATGAGGTTATCATTAGTAGTTTGATTAGCTGATCACTGTTGCTAATCATGATACATCAAACAAACTTTGCTATAATGGCTTAAATACTTACCGCCTACATGACTCAATAATTCTGCACAATGGATGAAAATCATGGCATTGCTTGTGGATTAGGGAGGCAGTGGTGCTAGAGTGAAAATCAGAGTGTGCCTCCAGCAGACTGGGGTTCCCCTCTCACTCCTTTACTTGCTGGCTGTGTGTCCTTGGGCAAATTTCAGAACCTCTCTGATTTCTGATTTCCTTATCTAAAAATTGCAGGTTCTCATTTCTACCTCTAAGTGTTGCAATAATCACATAATATTTTTAACACCAATCATTTTACAAATTCCTGGAACTTAGTAGAAGCCCAGTAATTATTACTCCTGTACTTCTCAAATTCATTTTATTCTACAAATAGTTTGGATGTTCAAATAACATTTTTGAGTAATTCCTATGTGTCTGTTGGATGAAGAATCAAGTTTAGGCAGACAGCAGAGTTTGAAGAGAGAAAGGTAGTCCGCTGCCTAACTGAGAATGACAACTCCTAAATCTGGCCACATATGAAAATAATAGTCTAAATGCTACATGTATAGTGCTTAACACTTACTTCTTCAAGAATTGGTGAGACTTCAGCTTCTCTCCTGAAAAGATTCTTTCTATCTGGGTCTTTGCTATCTTTATTTAGTCAAGAATAACTGTCTTCTTTGCCCCAATCATACTTGCCCCCACAATATTTTTCAGACAGATGGGCAGCTTGATTTGTAGTAAGAACTTAATAAATGTTGCTAATGAATAAAGACATTACTGCTTCTACAATTGGTTAATTGGTTATGTTTTCATGTTTTCAGATTCATTGCTGTTGCTGCTGCTGATGAAATAACATTAGTAACAACTACCTTCTATTTAGTAAATATGATGTTCCATGCATTATGCTAAGACACGATTTTTTGTCAAATCTTGAGAACAATTTTACACATGAAACAGAAGAAGACACTTCTTTAAAGTCACAGCTAATATTTTACAGAAGGAGAGAAATAAGGTAGGGGAGGGAGAGTTATATTATGTTTAATTACCAGCCTATATTAAAAGATCTGGTTTGCTTTATTCAAAATTCTATATTCATGTAGTGTTATCTCAGGTTATGACTTATTTTTGCTTGTTGTATTAGTCCATTCTCACACTGTTATGAAGAAATAACCTGAGACTGGGTAATTTATAAAGGAAGGAGGTTTAATTGACTCACAGTTCTGCACTGCTGGGGAGGCCTCAGGAAACTTACAACCATGACGGAAAGCAAAGGAGAAGCAGCCACCTTCTTCACAGGGGGCAGGATGGAGGGAGTGCAAACAGAGAAAATGCCAGATACTTATAAAACCATCAGATCTTGTGAGAACTCATTCACTATCACAAGAACAGCAGAGGGAAATCACCCCCATGATCCAATTACCTCCACCTGGTCCCACCCTTGACACCTGGGGATTATGGAGATTACAATTCAAGGTGAGATTTGGGTGGGAACAAAGAGTCAGACTATATCACTTGCCTTCTCAATTTTTTTTCTGATGTTTTTAATATACAAATAATTGCCTATATTCAGCTCTATATTTTTATTCAAGTCATTCTTGTAATTCTGCGGTATGTAGCTTTGTATTTACTTTATAAACCTCCTATCGGTAAGACTGGGCTCAAACACATTCTTTCCATTCTGGAAAAAGATTTGCCACATTCTTTCCCAAAAGTGTTTTTGTCAAGAATCTGGGCCCGGCAAGGTGGCTCACGCCTGTAATCCCAGCACTTTGGGAGGCCGAGGCAGGCAGATCACGAGGTCAGGAGATCGAGACCATCCTGGCTAACACAGTGAAACCCCGTCTCTACTAAAAATATAAAAAATCATCCGGGCGTGGCGGCGGGTGGCTGTAGTCCCAGCTACTCGGGAGGCTGAGGCAGGAGAATGGCGTGAACCCGGGAGGCGGCGCTTGCAGTGAGCTGAGATGGCGCCACTGCACTCCAGCCTGGGCGATAGAGTGAGACTCCGTCTCAAAAAAAAAAAAAAAAAAAAAAAAGATCTGAGATTATCTCCAGAAATCTAAATCACATTGATTGACTTTTTTTGCTTCCCCAACTGGTAGTTTTTTTCTTCTAAAATCTGAAATATTGGCAGAAAAAAAGTTATATTCTTCAACTAATCAATTTCCTTCTCATGGCATAAGTGATGGCAGTTTGGTTTCTCTTGTTGATCTTATTTACTGCCATGGGAATCTGATAGATTAGATATGTGTTGGTGGACTTTTCATCATGTCTTGAATGACTGTTTCAGAAAGAAAGCAAGCACGTCTTCTCTGTGATGTTCTTCCTTCTATTTAGTCACTATTTCATTTCCTTGCTTTTTATTTTAATAAGGATAGCTAAGAACTTAGCGCAGTATCTGGTGCATAGTTACCACTTATTATAAATCATAATTTTGATATTAATAGTTTTGATTTCATTTTTATTATTTGAGGTGATTGTTGCATGGCTTCAAAGGTGCATAGCTTTGCATAATTGTTTAAGTGTTTGCTTAAAATATTTGTCCTTAACTAATATAGTCCACTCAGAGTTAATGCTGTGCTGTCATATTAAATGCAAATGACATTGTAACAGTCTAGTTCTATTTGTTCCCATGCTTTGTGCTGTGATTTTCATATACAGTATTCTAACATTTTATAAACCCCATACTATGGTGGGGTTTATATTTCTCATAGTAATTAGCAGGCAGATATCTCATATAGTAATTAAGAAAAGGTAGCACATATTATCTTTTACATTTACACACTTATTTACCTTTCCTGATATTCTTTATATATTTTTTTCTTATATCCATGTTTCTAGTGGTGTCATTTTCCTTCAGCCAAAAAATTGTTCTTTAGTGTTTCTTGTAGTGCAAGGCTGTTGGTGATGAATTCTCTACTTACGGTAAAATGGCTGTAACTTTCTTTTATTTTTGGACAGTGTATTTTCAAGATCTAGATTTTGTCTTGACAAGTGTTTTCCCCATTTCAACACTGTGAAGATGTTGTTCCATTATATTATAGCTCCTATATATTCTCTCTCTCTCTCTTTTTTTTTTTTGAGATGGAGTCTTGCTCTGTTGCTAGGCTGGAGTGCAGTGGCGCAATCTTGGCTCACTGCAACCTCCTGGGTTCAAGCAATTCTCCTGCCTCAACCTCCCGAGTAGCTGGGACTATAGGTACGTGCCACCGTGCCCAGCTAATTTTTGTGTTTTTAGTAGAGAGGGGGTTTCACCATGTTGGCCATGATGGTCTTGATCTCTTGACCTTGTGATCCACCTGCCTCGGCCTCCCAAAGTGCTGGGATTACAGACGGGAGCCACCGCGCCCGGCCTATAGCTTCTATATAATTTCTGATGAGAAGTCAGTCATATTTCATATCTTTATTTGCATGTATGTAATGTGATTTTACTTCTGTCATGGCTTTCAAGATCTTCCCTTTATCTTTGATTTTCAACTCTTTGGTGTATCCACACATGATTCTTTTTGTATTCATTGCATGTGGAGCTTGATTAATTTTTTGTTTTTTTATTTAGAGATGGGGTCTCACTATGTTGTCCACGCTTGACTCAAACTCCTGGACTCAAGGGGATCCTCCTGCCTGAGCCTCCTGAGTATCTGTGACTAAAGATGCATGCCGCTACACCCAGCTTGAGTTTTGTGCTTTTTAAAATTAGCATCCTGGGGTCAGGGGTGGTGGCTCATACATGTAATCCCAGCACTTTGGGAGGCTGAGGTGAGCAAATCACCTGACTCCTTCTAGAAATTATTTAACAAGGCTGGACTCCAAATCCAAACAGTTCCCTGTCTGAGGTGGGCAGCAAATGAGATATCTGAGGCTCCACCCCATCTTTGCCGTAAGTCTCCCAGGTGCTTCTTTTGCCAAAAAAAAAAAAGGCATCTTCTATGCTTACTACGCCTAGTTTCAGCACTTTGCCAGGGATTTGCATAGAGCTTTTAAGTAAACGCTGAAGATCCTCCTCTGTAGTTCCCTCCATTCTATGATTTTCCTCTCATGCTCCATACACTCTGGCAGCTTCAAATTTCCTACTTTCACTTCTCAAGACAAGAAGACTACAGATAGGCCAGGTGTGGTGGCTTACGCCTGTAAACCTAGCACTTTAGGAGGCTGAGACAGGTGGATCCATTGAGGTCAGGAGTTCGAGACCAGCCTGGCCAACATGGCAAAACCCCGTCTCTACTAAAAATACAAAAATTAGCCAGGCATGGTGTGCCTGTAATCCCAGCTACTCAGGAGGCTGAGGCAGGAGAATTGCTTGAACCGGGGAGGCAGAGGTTGCAGTGAGCTGAGATCACACCATTGCACTCCAGCCTGGGGGACAAGAGTGAAACTGTCTTTAAAAAAAAGAAAAGAAAAGAAAAGAAGACTACAGATTTCTGCTTGAGTTCTAACTACACAGTCCTGGGTAGACTGGAAAGTATATTCAGGCCATAGAAACATGAAATTTACTGAGGGCAATTTTCTTTTTTCCTCCAGTTTCTGACTACTTTTTCTTTTTTCCAGTGCATTTGCATAATTACTGCATTTTTAAAGAGAGGGTCAAGATTTTATATTAATTATCAGATGATTAATCTAATACATGCTACTCTGCCAATGTTAAAAGAGGAACTCTGTCTATTACAACTTTTATTTTCCTTTTTCTGGTTAAAGCAATTTCTAATGAAGGATTGCTGCCACTAATTTTCTCTTTTCTTTTCTTCTGTTGTTTTCTGGTACAGTGGTATTATGGCTACAGATTGGCAGAGCTAGAAGTTCCTGGCTAATTAAGTTAAGAATACAGAATCTTAAGAGACACAAGCTGGATACGTAGAGAAATAGCAGTTGCAATATATTACACATGGCCTTTCTAGTCGGTTTCTAATGGGGTTCTTAGTTTTTGGTGACACTAGCTGGGCAGACTAAATTCCTACCTCTGATGTGAAATATGAGTCTACTGATACTAGGAGGTAGCAATTCTACATTTTCCTTAGAAATCTGAATCTTGTGCTTTTGCTCTTCTTTTCTGCTTCTGACATGAATCATCCAGGAAAAATAGTTATCGACAATCTTAATATTGGTTGAAATAACTAAACTCTAATGGCCCTGAAGCCAAACTCGTCATTTAATGATGCCTCATCTTCATCTAGAGTCAGCACACACTCACCTGTATCACCTTCTTTGCTTTTCATTTTTTAGCATCTTGGAAAAAGGGCTTCTCCATAGCTAGACATGGATACTCAATAATTTTACACATTTGACAGTCTGAGAAGGAAATGTATACAAGTGTTTCAAAAGTTAGGCTTTAATATTTCATTGAAATATACTTTACTATTTGCAAACAACAAACAATCCCTTGGCCTATGAATATTAACTTTTATTTAACTAGATATTTATTTAAATAGAATTATTTTGGGAAAATCAAAGAGTGACAGTGCAAGAGCATTATTTATTAAACCCATAGGACTTGTGTTGAAATTCTACTTCAAAAAATGATAGCCAGGCAATCAATCCTGTTTTGGTACTCTTTCATTATGAATCTTTCATTGAATCCATGAAGATTTAAATTCTTTTTGGATCGAAGAGGATGCAAAGATAATAAACCTATATATTTTACTAAATAAGGCCCTTAAACAAAACAAAACCCTCCTATTATTTCTCACACAAGTTATGTTTTAGCTCCAATCTACTCAGAGATTAAACCCATGTTCATCATTATTATCCTATCATTATCACAACAATCAAATGCTTAAAATAAATGTATTACTTCTGAGAGCCATCTGTCAAAGTTTTGCTATGAACACAGTGAGAGATAGAATTGGGGAGCCTGATACTGCATGTACTATGGACTGCTTCATCTCTAGTTTATTCCTAGGGCACCACAGGCCGTTTTTCAAGCAGGCAATAATCTACGTGACCAGATCTTTGATCAAAAGATTCTGTCAGACAGGATGACTATTGCAGGTAGCAGGAAATAACTAAAGTGAACACAAACAGCCATTCTCCTTGGCCCATTTAATCTTTCTTAAACTCAGACAAATCTTCGTTGTAATCCATTTCTAAATGATGTCTCCTATCATGATAGTAGGTAATGTGAAGGTATGGAAGCATGAAACAACAGATGCAATTGGAGAAATGCAAGGAGCTGGGGCTAGTGAAGGGCATCTGAGGTGCAGTGGAGGAAGATGAGCTTGGAAAGGTCACCAAAAGCCATGTAATGAAGGTCTTCTGTGATCAATGTTCTGAGGAGATGGCCATTTAAGAATTTTGGCAGGGCAGTGACATGATTGGATGTGCATTTTAAAAAGGTTAGCCTAACAGGCATCTCAACCCAGAGCACTGTTGTTCAGAATTTGGAAGGGTGTGTGTGTTTGCATGTGTGTGTATGTGTTTGCAAGGCATTTTATGCATAAACTTTTTTATTCTGGAATAATTTCAGATTTCAAAAAAAAACCCCAAAACTATAATGCTACTAGAGACAATTCCATATACTACTCACTCAATTTCCCTATTGTTAAACATCTTATATTACTATAGCACATTTTTCAAAACTAACATTATTGATTCATTACTAAATTCCAGACATTAATTGAATGCCACCAGTTTTTCCATTAATGTCATCTTTTTGTTTCCAGGATCAAATTTGGATGTCAGTTGCATTAAATGGTCATGCCTCTTTAGTGCCCTCTGGTCTGTGATGTTACTCAGTTTTTTTGTTATTTGTGACCTTGACAGTTTGGGGAGTGCTGATGAGAAATTTTATAGATTATTCCTCAATTTGGGTTTTTCTAAGATTTCTGTCATAGTTAGACCAAGTTTGGAGCTTTTTTGAAAGAATATCACAGATGCAAAGTGCCCTTCTTGTCACATCCTATCTGGAGCTCCATTATAGTTTCATGACATCATTGGGGATGTTAAACTTCACAAGGTTAAGATGGCGTTTGTAGGTCCCTCTGTGGAAATGTTACTATTTTTTTTTATTTCCCTACTCTTAATTGGAAGTCCATCATACATCCAGCCCACCATTGGGTGGGGAGGGATAAAGCTTCTCCTCCTAAATAAGAAGTATCTACATCTACTATTTGGAATTCTTCTGTAAGGAAACTTTGTCTTTTTTCTTAGGAAGTGTTTTTTTTTGTTATCACAATGACTAGAAATAATACTGATAATTACTTGGTAGGATTCAAGGAAGCTAAGAGTCCTGAAATTTGTGGATTGGTCCTGCAGAGTGAACAATTACATGTCCCCAAACATCAGCCCGTCCTTTGAGAAACAGTCAATTTTCTCAGTGTAGGTGATGTTGTGCATTCTCAGCGTGGATGACGTCACCACCAAGGGTGTGAAAATTGGTTATTGGAAAAGGAAAAATCTTAATCTTGCTATGTATAATGCATATATATGTAAACAGTAAGTAAATAGATACATATTATGCCTGCAGTATTAAAATTTCATGAGAGACAATTAAGGAAAAATGTCTAAAAGCTATTCTTAGAAAGTTGATAATGAAAAAACAATTATTGAAAAACATTGGTCTGGCAGAAGAGTGGTGAATGTGTTGAACTGCAGAAGGGAAGAGATTGGGCAAGGAGAGGGAAGGGTATCAATGTGGAGGTTAATTCAGTTGATGCCAAGATGAGGCATATCATGTAATTAAATGAAAGTGCTGCTTCTTTTCGTTTAGAATTGGCTTGTATGTGATTTTTCTGTTATTGTCTTTTTGTTGGTGGTGGTATTAGTCACTGAAAATAAGGCATAAAGTTTCTTGATAACTTTATTGCAGGGAAAAATAACACGTTATATTTATTTAATCATTTTTTCCAAAGTCAATAATATTATTGAAATGTACTGCTTCTGTATAACAGCATTCCTCATACTTCACAATGGTTTTATGTTGTAACTTCTCCCTAGCTTCACAGACATTTTCTGGATAGGTAAAATTCCTGGGTTATTGGAAAACAAAGGAGTCAGCACTGTGCATTCTATGATTCTATGTACAGAAAACCTAGAGATATGGCTCTATGATTGTGTGCATTTTTGTTTAAAAGGAAAATCTGAGGTTAAGCAATAAAATTTATTTTTTAGAAAGAGTGGATGAGAATAAAAATCAACTAGATATTTATCTTCTTTTGATTTAATCTTGAGAAAATATATGCTTAGAGAAAATTTGAAAAATAAAGAATAAATATATATAACATGTGATTTTATTACAATTTTAGTACATTGCTATCCAATGTTTTTCCATGACTATAAATATATATATACTTTTTTCTTTTTAATGAACTTTATTTTTTAATAACTCCACAATATTCCAACATCGAAGTTAGGTATATATGCATTTTCTATCAAATTTTCTCTTTCTTTATATTCATTATTCAATTTCTTTAAATTCAAATAGCCTCTACTTAATATTACTTGCCTACTTTTATAAGAAGCTCTATCATTCTTCCTTTTCTGACTTCATGACCTTTAGCTATGTGAATTATCTAAGGCTGCCCTTTAAGCACCATTCTTCCATGGACAAAGCATAGAGGGACGTTAAAAAAAAAATTCCCAAGTCTTATTTAGCACAATGCAAAACTTTGAATGATTATGGAAATGAGTAGTTATATTTAATGCATCTCACAGTCAGATGTGTGTATACGTTATAATGACACCAAAATAGAGGTCTTAAATGAGTTCAAGGACCCCAGTCAGGATTTGTGACTTCCCAGGGTACTGAAATAAGTAGGAAATTATATTGCCAAACCACTGATCTTTGAAGAATAATAGGGAGTGGGAGAGCAATAGGAAGACTGAAGACAGAAAAGTGATATCATGATCTTCAAAAAGATGAGGAAGTTGTATTTCTTAAGTAATGAGCTGTGAGCATGACTTTAATACCCAATGAAGTTGACATTTTTGTTATATTTGGTTGCTTAATTTCCATTCCTACTTCCTAAGGCTATTACACATGTTCTTTGAAGTCTCTCTTCTTTCTGAATCTCAGGTCATAGGATTTGGTGGTCATGGCCGTGGCCGTGGGGAGATTAACCCCATCCTCTGCCCTGTTGTGAGCTCTAAGGGACTTAAGCCAACCAGCATATTTTCTTCCCTAGTCCTAGTGATTTTTTGATGTGCAGGTATTAATACAATTGACCCACAACAGATAGGGCCAGAGCTTCTTTTAATCACTGAGAGGGAGTGGCTCCTCTCTCCAGGAGGGCTAATGACCTGAGGAATATGAGATCTGGAAGTGGTGAAGGCCTCATGGGGCCTGCAGAAGAGAACGTGATAAGTAACAAAGCCAACAAAAAGGATGGAATAGTTGGTAAAGAATTGCATCCTTGTGCCCTCACTGGAGCCTCTTAATCTGACCAAGGCTGAGGACAAACTAACTTATCAAATGTTGAGTTACATAATTTTGAAAATTCCTTATTTACTTCTCTTACTTGCTTCTGACTACTTTATGGTTTCTACTTGTTTTTGAAGTCTATGTTTTTCTTAGTTTCTTTAAAAAATGTATTATTATTATTTTTTAATTTTACTGTACTCAGGAACATTCTTCCCAGGTAATATTACCAATCTCCATGGCCTCAATGATAATCTCTGTGTTGATGACACCCAAATATTTATTTTCACTTTCTAAAGTGACAAGTATCTATTTCTAAGAGATTTATCTACTTGATTTATCAAGTCTACTTGATTTATCAAATCAAATCAAATCAAATCAAATCTACTTGATTTATCTACTTGAGAATACTTCATAACATGTTAGTTTTCACAATGATGAAGCTGTCTCCTGTAATCTCAATCTCAGTTCATAGACTCACCATCTACCTATTTTTTCTAAGCCCTACTTGTGACAACATTGGCACCTTAGTATATTCACCCCCTAAGCCTGTCTGTCATCACGGTAAACTAATCATTCTTCAACTTAGCATGTATTAGACCTGCTAGGTACCTACAGATTCCAATCCTTCCTCCCTCTGCCAAGATTTTGATTTATTTGGCCAGTGTTGGGGCCCAGGAATGTGTAATTTTATCAAGACTCTCAGGTGATTCTGAAGCAGGTTGTTTATAGACCAGATCGTGAGAAAAATGACATTTAGGCCACAAAACTATTGGAGAAAAAGGTAATCACTTATTACATTTGTGTCCCCAGCATTTAGAAAAATGTTTAATACATAGTGAGTGATTAAAATATTGGAAAAAAACTAAATGGATCTTCAATCCAACAAACTTAAAAATGTCATTAATTCGGCCTCTTCATCATTAAATCTGCCACTGTTTTAGTCTACTGAAAATTGATCCGTGGTATTAAACGTACTAGGATTTCTGAATGAGGTCTATATATCTGTGTTGTTAAATATTAGCTCAAGTTATCTTTATGAAATGAAGAAGGCAGAAAGGTTAAAGAACCAGTAGGTGACTTCCTCATTGTACTTCACGTTTATACTAAAAAATATATCCCTATCAACAGTTTCTCTTTACTACAGTTGATTTCTATACTTACACAGGAGTTACCTTTGCAAAACACAAATTTACGTGTTATTCCCTTGTTATAAACATTTGGGTGGGCTCCGCATTTCGTATAAGATAGCATCCCTAAATGGTGATCTCTTTCATGCCTAGATGTTTTTGTGTGTGATTCTTCTTTGGAATGCCTTACACTCTCTAATTAAAAGTGACAGATGATAGATAGCATCTCTCCCATCAAGATCCAGCTAAGTGCCACCTCCTCAGTGAGGCGGTAAACCTCTCTCAAGCAAAATTATTGCTGCATCCTATCCCACTCTGAGAAGAGTTTTCTTTATATCTCTTACAGCATTGCCGTGTCGTGTTCCATTATTTCCATCTGCATACCCTTTGTTTGCAAGCATGAGGGTTATATTCCCAGAGTTACTAAATATCTTAGTAGTAGCTGAATATTTAAATCAAACTTATGAATCAAACTCATTAAAATATTAGAGGCTTTTACCAGCAAGTTCCAGATGTATTGCAAATGTGAATGTCTGAAATGCTCATGGCTCGTGATTGATGGTGTTACCAATATTCCGTGGAACAGATGACAAACAGTTTCCTATAGGAAATGTTACTGGGCTAGCAAAACCAAGGATGTCCACTATACAGTATTTTGAGGATAAATACCAAGCCCTTTAGTGTTACTTGCAAGGGATTTCATTTTCTGGTACCAGTTACATCATCAACTTGATTTCTTTCTCTTATTTTCCTCACATGCTGTACTCTAGCCATAATGAACTGCTTACAAGGATTAAATCAAATGTAATACCTCTTTCCTCTTCTCTTTTGCATGACTTGTTTATTATGCTTAGAAAGCTCCCTTCTCTTTTCCCTCCTCCCTCCCAGAAAATTTCTGAGCTCAGTTCAGGTTTCACTTCCCTGCTTCTTGGTCTGTTGCAAGAGCCCATCCTCTGTGCCTCTAAATGAGCCCATGCCTGAGGCTATTTTACTCTTTACATGGAGGTTTATTTCTTTTATGATAAACCCTGAGCTTTATCAGGAGAGATAAAGTCATATGAGGCCTGTATAATCTGTAGCTAGCACAGAACTCAATAAATTTATTAATGAAATAACTAAATAAGTGATAATTATTAAAAGTTACTATACTTGGATAATTAATATGTTAATATATAAGCTACTTAATATTATGAGTCCTTCCAGGCAGCAGAAAAATGAGGCTTTATTAATGTCCCCTCCCCATCTGAATACAAAACAACCTACTTTTTCCCCTAAGGCCACTCACTTAACCAATTTTTTAAATAATAGTTCCTGGACCTATGGAATTTGCTGATCAGCATAATTGAAAGAGAAGATCATGGTGTTACTCCCAACTTAATATGCATTACAGCATTACTGAACTTTTATATTTATCCTTTATTGTGCTAAGTAAGAATTAGTTTTCTTATTCTATTTAAAAAAATAATTTGTAGAAAAACTCAGTTACTGTTTTTACAAAAGCACAATTCAGGTCTTAATTTAGATAATAAGCTATATCTCAGAGAGGGAAGAGGTATGACCCTTAAAAATCATTTTGCACCTAGACAAGAGTAATTGTAATCCAAAACATTTGCAGGGAGACCTCCTGTTCAAGGTGGCATCATCAGAACAATGTAATAGCAAAATCTATATTCACAGCTTTTACTGGGAAGAGATGCTTCAAATTCATCATTATCATAGTTCTATAACCTTTATACTTTCTGACTAAGTTAAATTTGTACATGAAAGCAAAAGACAAATTAGATAAATAGTCTTTATCACTAAGTCTCCTATCAAGAGTGGGAAAAAAAGTTCTGTGAAACTATCAGGATATAAATAATCCTGATTTTTCTTTTTATCTTAATTTTATTTCTCCTCCTCCTCCTTTCCTCCTCTTTCTTCTGCCTACCCTCTCCTCTCAAGATTGCAATTGAGATTCTCAATCTAAATTGTAAGATAAAAAACCTTAGGTGAACTTCAATAGTAATTTTTGTCTTATTTCCCTTTTTGTGTGTTAGTAGTTTTCTGTATTATATTTTTAATGAAACAAATTTGTATTTGGGGAAAACGCGATGGTATGCCCACCACCAAGTACAGGAGTACCATATGTAAGCGAGCTGTTTAAATTAATTAAATTTACATAAAATGAAAAATCCAGTTTCTCACTCACGCTAGCTACATTTCAAGTGCTCAGTAGGCACATAAGTCTACCATTGTGTACAAGGTACTTTATACATTGTGTATGAAGTAAGGCATAGAATCAATTTTTATCCCACCTCTTTTGGCAAAATAATTCTGACCTGCTCCTTTCCTTCCACATTTCACCCGGATCACATCTATTTGCCCTCAATTTTCATGAGGCCCTCTATCTTTCTTTCATAAACGTGCATTGATTATTAGTTACCAAATCTTCACTGCTCTAAGATCCATTAGGAAAAGCACTATTGTAGCAAACAGATTCACTAAGTATGTCTGAATGAAAGAGTGGATGGGATGGGGTGGCTTGGGAAAAGTTAGGCAAAATAGCAGAAGGGATGTGGAGGCTACAGAAGAATATAAACAAAAATAAGACATAATTTTTTATTTTACGTATTTTTAAAATTGCATTTTATTTTAGATTCTGATGATACATGTGCATGTTTGTTACATGGGTATATTGCTTACTGGTGGGGATTGGGCTTCTAGTATACCTATTACCCAAATAGCAAACATTGTACCAGGTAGGTAATTTTTTAACACTCGCCCCCCCTCCACAATTTTATTTTTAGGTGAATTGTTTATACCCCTAATCAGGTGAATGCTTATTGCCTCTGATCCCACACTCAATCAGTGTGACATGTTCTTTCTAAAATAATGTCATTTTGGCATCCATACTTGACTATCTTCTCAAGAAAGATTTGTGTGTGTGTATGTATGTGTGTGTGTCGCTACTTTCTTCTTTCTCTATGTAGACACGGTTTCCTTCAATAGCAGGAAAAAAATGATTTGAAGATCTTGTTAGGAATTCATACTGAGATTAGAGAGGATACTTCAAAGGACACACTTGAAGATCCTTATCTAATATACCCTAAAGATAATCACATAAAAATTCCACCTAGGATTGGAACCACAGTTATTATATTCCTTAATAAGGCAATAATTTTCCTTTTGTCCCAACTACAGAATGTTCTTCATTTTTAACTTTCAGATATGCCATGATTATCTGACTTTATGAAGTTACAAAGTTGCAACTAAATTTTCGATTGCTTTTAGTTTTAAAAGAAGAAGAAGAAAAAACCAGTTAGAGCACACTATTTCCCAGGTGGTAAGCAGCAATACTTCCACTGCTTTATTATTATTATTATTTGATGGAATATGATGGATAGAAAATTATTTACCTACTAGCAGGAAAAACATTAATGCTGCAAAATTCATTTGTCTAAAGTTAAAGGCAAACATATTACCCTTTACAAATAAAATGTAATCTCTGCTATCCATCTTTTTCTACTTAACAGTTTCATTAACACAGCATTATTTAGCAATCACCTTAAAGCTTCCTTCTTGGATCTATCAAATACCATGGTTCCAGATTAATCAAAAATTCTTTATTTCAGCTATTTCCTTGTAAACTTCTGTTTGTCTTCTACCTTTTGGTTTGTTCAATTTCCCTAATGTTAAACATTATGACAAATAGACTATGTCCAATTATTTAGGGTTAAGTGGCAACTACACAGCAAGCTGTCAGTCAGATGACATTTTACTAAAGACACTGAATGCATATTTTCCTGGGAATTCACTATGTACAATGTAATTAACATAGCTAAAGAGATCATGCTGGGTAAAAATGTGGTTCTAGTGGGATATTAAAGAAAGAAAAGGTTAACATTTTTTTTACTGGTGGCTATAAAACTATCACAAAGATTTCTCCTCTTGTCATCTTTTTTGGTGTGCAGTAGGATAAAACACTTGTAAATGAATAGGTTATAAATTAGACATGTATTGTACCCTACTCAGTGTTAAGTGCTTATGAAGAATCTGATCCTTTAAGAAACAATCTACATGATGAGACAGAATTTCTTTGTTCTATAAAATAGTAGATGAATTACAATTTTGATGACCCTGCAAAAATAATGGTTAATTGTAACCATATTCTTATTTTCTAAAGCAAAATTGTGACCCTCTGTCTTTGAATCTAAGTCCTTTTTCTCAATATAGGGCTTATAACAAGGTATAATTTTCTTTTAATTTGAAGTTAATGCATGAAAATCACAAGGAAAAAAATGAACGTAAAGTTACTTTTACTTTTTTTTTTTTTTTTTTTGAGATGGAGTCTCACTCTGTCACCCAGGCTGGAGTGCAATGGCGCGATCTCGGCTCAGAGCAACCTCCACCTCCCAGTTTCAAGAGGTTCTCCTGCCTTAGCCTCCCGAGTAGCTGGGATTACAGGCATGCGTCACCATGCCGGGCTAATTTTGTATTTTTAGTAGCGATGTGGTTTCTGCATGTTGGTCAGGCTGGTCTCGAACTCCCGACCTCAGGTGATCAGCCCGCCTCGGCTCCCAAAGTGCTGGGATTACAGGTGTGAGCCACCGTGCCCAGCCTACTTTTACTTTTAAACAAATGATCATTTAGGGAGTTCTCTTATCTTAGGAAAAGAGAAGCTATTTAAGTGGAGAATGTGATAAAATAAACAAACGTAAAACATGATTTCGAGGTTGGGTAAGAACAGAGAGTTTTAGATAGAAGAATTTAGCTGCATTTTTATATTTTTCCTTATGGTCAGAGAAGTCATAAAAATCCCACTTTAATATTTTAATAGTAATGGATGCTTACTGAGTAAGAAAACCTGTGCTGGACATTCTGGGTATAATGAAGAATAGGGTACATTCCATAATCTTTCTTCTGTGACAGACATACAAAAAAGTTTTAAAACCATCATAGTAAGAAAAAGAACAGAATGAATCAGGGCATTCAGAGTAGCTTAGATGAGAATGTGGTTACATCTATCTGGAATATCATTAAAAGTTTCCCAAAGGAGGTAGTTAGGATGATTGGTATTAAAGGAAGGACTAACAGGCTGCTTTTGTATGCCAATATGTTATGACATTAAGAGTGCTTTTCTTTGTTTTATTTTACCAATTCATTAAATAAAGATGGCTCTAGATGCACACAACCTTAGCCTAGTGAACATTCAAATGCCAACATGTAATTCATTGAAAATAATCTGCAGGCCTCAAAAGAAGACATTTATGCAGCCAAAAAACACATGAAAAAATGCTCATCATCACTGGCCATCAGAGAAATGCAAACCAAAACCACAATGAGATACCATCTCACACCAGTTAGAATGGCAATCATTAAAAAGTCAGGAAACAACAGGTGCTGGAGAGGATGTGGAGAAATAGGAACACTTTTACACTGTTGGTGGGACTGTAAACTAGTTCAACCATCGTGGAAGTCAGTGTGGCGATTCCTCAGGGATCTAGAACTAGAAATACCATTGGACCCAGCCATCCCATTACTGGGTATATACCCAAAGGACTATAAATCATGCTGCTATAAAGACACATGCACACGTATGTTTATCGTGGCACTATTCACAACAGCAAAGCCTTGGAACTAACCCAAATGTCCAACAATGATGGACTGGATTAAGAAAACGTGGCACATATACACCATGGAATACTATGCAGCCATAAAAAATGATGAGTTTATGTCCTTTGTAGGGACATGGATGAAACTGGAAACCATCATTCTCAGCAAACTATCACAAGGACAAAAAACCAAACACCTCATGTTCTCACTCATAGGTTGGAATTGAACAATGAGAACACATGGACACAGGAAAGGGAACATCGCACTCCGGGGACTGTTGTGGGGTGGGGGGAGTGGGGAGCAATAGCTTTTGGAGATATACCTAATGCTAAATGACGAGTTAATGGGTGCAGCACACCAACATGGCACATGTATACATATGTAGCAAACCTGCACATTGTGTACATGTACCCTAAAACTTAAAGTATAATAATAATAAAATAAAATAATCTGCAGGCTTTTGAATTCAATAAAAAAACAATGTTAAAACACACATAGAAGAAAAAGGTTTTTTTTTGTGTGTGTTGTTAATAATGTGTCACTTACTATATGGGGTATGTTGAATTGTCACTGCAGAATCCCTTAGTCTCTATAAGTGGCAAATCTAGGGTAATGTAACAAAGAAGTAATAATGAAATAGAGTTGTTTGGCTATAAGCAGGAATTATAGCTGTAACGTACCTATAAAGACCATTTAATTAATTCAGTCGACATCTGCCTTAATCACTGGTGAAAATTAAGCCACGTTTGACCAACAACCAAAACGTAATTCAGTTAGTAAACTGTTGAAAATGAACAGGGGAAAAAGTACTCCGTGTACTTGTTTTTAAATATTCATGCTATTGAACCATTCCCACTAAATGCATAAATGACAACATAATATTCAACTGTAACAGTTGGTGGAAGCCATTTTAGTAGCAGTTTAACAAACAGAGATGAATTTTAATTTGCAATGCCAGTTGAGCTGTAATAAAAACTAGTATTCCAGCTGTGAAAAAAAAAAAAAAAAAAAAGACCCACACAGCTTGGTTAGAGTTATTTACAGTTTTTTTTTTTAAATACTTTACAGTACAATGAAACCATCTTGTTTCTATCCACACCAGAAGTTTGTTAAATCTCAAAATACATCTTAGGAAATGCAAAAAGCATGTCTCTTTAGGGAAATATAATATCTTTGTTGTATTAGATTACAGTGTTCAATTTAGTACAAGTTAGCAAGCTAAGTGTGCTATAGTTTTTGCACTGTTTCAAAAATTGTGAGGGTTACTTTAGAGTAAATGAAAAACCTGTAGTTACTTTTAAAACTAATAAAAAAGGTACTGTCTAACATTGAGTTCACAAAAATATATACTTTGCATTCAATGCTTACTTGCTTGGTTGATATTTTATTAACAAAAATATTAACTTGTTTATCAGGAACGCATTTTAGAGAAATTTTTTTCATTCTTAACTATAAACACCAAATAATTTCAGTTAAAATTTTTCATAGATCTATAATCATATTCCCAAAATGATTGTCTCACTTGTAAATAATAACTAGATCTGAGCAAATGGGCATCATAGGTTTCCAATTTAATATGACATTTCACTGTGATTTTAAGAAAAGAGGGTCTCGCTCTGTCACCCAGATTGGAGTGGAGTGGTGCAATCAGACCTTGCTGCAGCCTGCAGCCTCACAGTCCTGGGCTCAAGCAATCCTCCCACTTCAGCCTCCCAAGTAGCAGGGACTACAGGCATGCACCACCATGCCTGGCTAATTTTACTATGATTTTTAAAATTGTGCTGCCACTTAAAAAACTAGTTACTCATAGGATTATGTAGATTTCACAATATAATTTTATTTTAATTTTTTTAAAAATGGAGATGATAAAAAGAATAATGATAAGAAAGAAGAAAAAAGAACAATATTTACAGGAGAAGCCCTTCTCTATCTTATAAGAATGTTGAGGTGCAAGAAAGATGCTTTTTGTGCTGAATGGGGAGACTATGGGACCATGGATGCTAAGCAAAAAGCAGAAAGCAAGGCACAGTGCTTTGCATGAGGAAAGGGATTCCCTTGACCCTGTGGTAGAACCCAGCAAGGAAGGATGAAGTGGAGAAATGCAGGAGGCATGAAGGCAGGGAAACTATGGGAGTGGAGGGTGGATAGGGGTGGGAATAAAAAGTAAGAGAGACACAGAGACAAGGAAAGCATGACTGAGAGTTCAAAGCATAGAGAGCTCAGTAGAGGAAATGAAGGGAAGAAGACAGATCATGAAATTGAATACTGAGGTGGTTTTGCTTTATGTGTGAAGTGTAAGATCACTTCTCTACTTAGAACTTTACTACAATATTACATTGGTCAGCACACACTTTGAAATAGGATCTGTGGTCTTTGGATTTGAAAATATTCTGAGACTTGTCCTAAGGAAGACACAGTGGAGAGCTGAGGTCAGCCAAGTAACTAAAATTTGATTTAAGTTATGTATGTGCCATTCCACAGTCATCAATGTTTACTTTTCTTTATGTAGAAGAATGTATAAGCTTTTGATATATGATTAAGCCAAATATTATAAAATATCCCTTCACTGGTATATCCAATTTTCAAAGAAGGACAAAAACAATTTGTTTTTATTTCCCTTTCATATCAGTGCCTTGCACAGGGCCTGGCACACAGCAGGTACATAATAAAATATTTTTTGAAGGAATGAATGCAAAAATAGATTTTTTTCGCCGAATATGCAGCTTTTGCTCTTGTTTGATATCACTATTGTTATCACTGTTATTATCTTAATAAAGTATATTTGAACCTTTCAGCATGCTCAGATTTCCAAGTATGACTTTTCAGTTTTATTTGGTTTAAAAATCCGACATTGTAATGGGTACCGCTATGGCTGCACTTCGAATCACTTAATTTCTCAAAATAGTGTCAGTGAAAACTCTCTATGTTGAGTACAGCCATGCAACAAAAGCCGTAACTTCCTGTAATGAAACCTAATGAAAAATCTCTGGGCTAGATTAGATGGTGTTCTGATGTGAGGCCAAGCAAAAGAGAACACTTAAGAGAAGGCTGTGGAGTTGAAATTACACTTTGTAGAAGAACAGGCAGGACGCATGAGGAACTGAAGGCAGAATACCAAAGCACCAGCGGGGTTATCTGCATTTTTTTTAAACCTCCCTGAAGACTGGCTGTGAAAGCTGACTGCTTCTAGAGAGATGTCAGCGTGAGCTGCAATAGACCTATTTTCTGCGTCCAACATCAAGATATGTGGTCTGGCAGGTATGAGGGTATTTGTATGGACAATGGCTCTAAGTATTTGAAATAGGAACTGCCATATAATAGTGTGTTACCCTCCAATTCCTGGAGATTCAAAGATAATTTTAAAAAGGAATACATAGGGAGACATGAGTAAGAGGTAGAGACAGAAATGTAAGTACAGAGGAAAAGTTAAGAGAGATTTTAGAATATATCAAGAAGAAAACTCAAATGAGCACAGTGACCTCATATCAGGTCTCTGGAGCTCACACCTTCCAAATTTTCAGGAAAATGAACTGCATAAGAAAATAATTATATACATTTACAGTGCAAAGCATTTAACTAAGAAAATTAAATATGTCTTTTAGACACTCAGGACAATTCATTTTCAATACCAAAATAACAGGAAAAAAAATCATCAGAATACTGGCTGTTGCACGGATGACCAAGAATGAAATTGCAAGGATTTTCTTGGGTCACTTTATTTATTTAACCGGAATATATTTATTTTATAATATGAGCATGAGACTATGCTAGGCATTTTGGGGGATACCCAAGAAGTAGAAATTCGACTAAATCCTAATTTATGCACAGTCTTATTTCAAGACCAGTCATTTTCTTATAATAAAATCAGAGAGGCTGGGTGCGGTGGCTCGCGCCTGTAATCCCAGCACTTTGGGAGGCTGAGGCAGGTGGATCACGAGGTCAGGAGATCGAGACCATCCTGGCTAACATGGTGAAACCCCATCTCTACTAAAAATACAAAAAACTAGCCGGGTGTGGTGATGGACGCCTGTAGTTCCAGCTACTCAGGAGGCTGAGGCAGGAGAATGGCTTGAACCTGGGAGGCGGAGCTTGCAGTGAGCCGAGATCACTCCACTGCACTCCAGCCTGGGCGACAGAGTGAGACTCTGTCTCAAAAAAAAAAAAAAAAAAAAAAAAAATCAGAGAGACAGCCCAGTGTTTGTGACAAAATTGGCAAAGCTGGCTTTCACTTCTAGCCCTAACTCCTACCTTTGTGACTGGGGACAAGCCAGTAAACTTCACTTTACCTACATTTCTCACCTATGCTACAGGAATGCCTAAAGATATTCAGAGAAGTGTTGGGAGAATGTTTCTCGTATGGTTCCTGGTGCTTATTTGATCCTTACTTTGATCCTGGTGCTTATTTGATCTATCACATGTACCCGCCAAATATGTACATTTATTATGTATCAATAAATAAAGAACACAAATAAAAAATTTCAGCTTTGCCTGCTAATAAAGCAACAATCTGTATACATAATAAATATTTTAATATGGGCTTGGATCAAGGAACCAATTAAGTGCTTTAATAAAGTAGAAATTAGACCAACTTAAAAATAGGAAAAATATACTTTAAAATAAGAAGTAAATTTTGGAAAGCAAAAGAAACAGCAATAAGGGTTGTGTGGTTATTCAGTGTGTAAGTTGGCACATTTCAGAATCAGACAGCTTGGGTCTGAACCCTGGCTCCACAACTTTATCTGCAAAATGGGTGTAATAACAGTATCAACCTCACAATGCTGTGAAAATAATACACTTAAGAGTGAGACGTTCAGGGCTGTGCCTGGCATGTAGTAAGCACTCAATAATAGCTAACTAACATTGATTAGTATTATTATTCTGACAGCTTAAGTAGTTACCTGCCTTGTCAAACTTCCATATTAAATGCCCTCAAGGCCACCGTGGTTCTCTTTCCCTGTGCGTACCACAATTCAAAATTCCAAAATTAAAAAAAAAAAAAAGTATTTGTGTAAGCATTAATTTGGTGACCGGCTTCCTCAGCATCCAGTAAGCTTCCTGAAAGCAGGCCTCATGTTCTCGATCATCAGCAATACTTCTCCAGTGCCTGCCCAGCTTGGTAAGCACTGAAATTAACATTGAATAATGGAATAAATGGAAAGAAAAGGATACATGGCTATCTCCAAGGGGTTTGTTTGTTTGTTTGTTTGTTTGTATATTGAGACAGAGTCTTGCTCTGTCGCCCAGGCTGGAGTGCAGTGGCGCCATCTCAGCTCACTGCAACCTCTGCCTCCCAGGTTCAAGGGATTCTCCCCGCTCTGCCTTTCTAGTAGCTGGAATTACAGGAGCGCACCACCACACCCAGCTAATTTTTGTATTTTTAGTAGAGACAGAGTTTCACCATGTTAGCCAGGCTGGTCTGGAACTCCTGACCTCAAGTGATCCAACTGCCTCGGCCTCCCAAACTGCTGAGATTACAGGCATGAGGCACTGCGCCCGGCCTCCAAGGGCTATTTTTAAAGTGTAGTTTGGCTTTAATTTTTCATCTTCATCACATCGTTTTCCTATTCAAAGTGTGTATGTAAGACAGCACACTGAAGCAGTACAGAATATTTATTAGCGGGCTGAGAAGAAGAAGAAAAGGAGGCCATTTACATGTAAGTGTATGCTTAATGTAGCCCCTGATGGAGAATACCCAAAGGGTACCACCAGCTTCCTTAGATAGTTATTGGGAGCCTAATTCAGGTAGGTTAATTGTAGGGTAGTATAGATGTGTGCTGGCCTGTGCAAAATAGCAAAGGAGAGACTGGCAAGCTGCCTCTGCTGGCTGTGGAATATAATAATGTTACAGCATCCGCTTCCTCTGGCTTTTGCATGTCACTAGTCAAGAGTAACTTGGAAGAAATGGAAATATTTCTCTAGATTAAAAAAAAAAAACTTTCCTCTGACCCATTAAGTTATTATACTAAGAACAACTTAAGTTGTATCATTGGTCTTAATTAAAACTTTTGAAATTCATGAGGGCCTCTGGGGTAAGAACTGAGACTGTTTTTCTTCCCTAGCACAAGCCTTAACTCATATGCAAGAAGATCTGGCTTTAAGTACTTAATAGCAACACTTACAAACAGTGTGCCTCAGAGTACACTTTCTAAATTCTCACAACTTTGACTTACACTTCTGCAAATCATGGATAAATAGTATTTGGCTCACAATCTTAACAGATTAGATGAGATGACCAATGAACAACAAATAGTGTAGTGTCTGTCACCTACTAAGTACCCAGACAATGTTAGTGCTCTCTTCCTCAAGCTGGTTGGCAGTTTCTTATAAAGTTAAACATACCTTATGACCCAGCACTTCCACTCCTGGATTTTTACCCAAAATAAATAGAAATGGGTGATCACAAAAATATTTATGGAAGAATCTATAAGAGCCAAAAACTGGACAGAAGAAAGCAGCCACAACTATCCATAAACAAATACGTGCTTTTATAAACAAACTGCACTTTTACCTACTGGATGAAATACTACTCAGAAATGAAAGAGAATGAACTACTAATATAGCGAACAACATGGATAAAGCTCTCAAACATTATGTTTTAGAAGCCAGACACAAAAGATTATATACTATACTGTTTTTTAATCTATGAATTTACAGAGCAGACAAAATTAATCTATGAGGATGAAAGTCAAAACAGTGGCTTCCTCTGGAGGAGGAGGATCTGCTGCAAATAGAGCAAAGGAAATTTTCTGGAGTGATGGAAAAGTTCTATAAGTGGACTAGAATATTGGTTTTTGTGTATACCCATTTATCAAACTCCTCAATTGCATATGTAACTGTTTATACTTTTTACTTTATTAAGAAATAATTTTTAAAAATTAAAGGCAAAGAATACATCTTTCTAATGTTTTCCTCTTGAGCCCAAAAAGATTCCAGACAAATAGTAAATGAATACATTTGTTGATGTAAATGTTCTTGCTATATACATGTATTTGCATACCTTTATCCTTTGTATATGTTTATTTATACCCTTACAGACACATATACATGGCATAATGCATACTTTACCTATGATACACACCACCCACTACCCTCAGCCGCAACTATACCAATGCATGTGTTCTGGCCATGTCACCTGCTGCTGGTTTAACTCCTAAATTAAGTTGTAAACTGCCAGAGGCTGAAGTCAATTATTTTTCTTTTCCTTTCTCTTACTCATCTACTATTGTTGCCGAGATATAAATTCTCAGTAAATGCCAGAGGAAGGATACAAAAGTGGGAAAAATAATCTTTTTTTTTTGAAGTGGAGTCTCCCTCTGTCACCCAGGCTGGAGTGCAGTGGTACAGTCTCGGCTCACTGCAACTTCCGCCTCCTGGGTTCAAGCAATTCTCCTGCCTCAGCCTCCTCAGTAACTGGAATTACAGGTGCATGCCACCACGCCTGGCTAGTTATTTTTTATTTTTAGTAGAGATGGGGTTTTGCCATGTTGGCCAGGCTGGTCTCCATCTCCTGACCTCAAACAATCCACCCGCCTCGGCCTCCCAAAAGTGCTGGGATTATAAGCATGAGGCACTGCGCCCGACCAGAAAACATCTATTTGAAAACCACCTTAGTTTTCTTTTGAAAGAGTATCCACCTTGGGAAATCTTAATATACATTTTATTTTTCCTTTTTTATTGTGATAATTAGAATTAAATTCCTTTTTGTCAGTAATACTAGACATATCATTACAACAATAATTTACCTTTTTACTATTTTACTATTTTTTGCTGACTTGATTTAGTTTTGGATAATTTCTCTTTCATTTTCAGCTTTATGGAGGACTAATTGAACAATACAAATTATATATATTCAAGATATACGGTGTGATAATGTATGTGTACATTTTATAATGATTATCACATTACATTCATTAACACTTTCAGTATTTTCATTACACAGTATATTATCATAGACTAAGAGACGTCTAAAGCTTGCCTACCATGAGTCATTAAAATGTCACATTTTGGCTTTATGATTTTTTCAGAAATCTATTCTATTTCGGTTTAGCCACTTAGGTCAGGCAAGAGAAGACTTACTTTTTTTTCAACTTATATTTATTTGTTCAAAGTTTTTAGAGGTACTCAGGTGGGTATTAAATACTCTCTCTTTTAATTTTTAAAATGTTATTGACCCTGATTTATAGTTTACCGGATAAACTAAGTTTGAATGAATAAAGCTTCAGAAATCTGAAATTTATATTTAATGAACCTAACTGTTTTAACTTCTAATTTGACCAGTGTTAAAATTCTAGTATGAGACCACTTTAATTTAGGAATGTGTCCTATGAACAGACCAAGAGTACTGGAGTATTGCCAGAAATGCTTTGTAGTCAAAAATTCAGAATTTCTTTCTTTCTTTCTTCTTCTTTTTTTTTTGTATTTTAGTAGAGGCGGGGTTTCACCATGTTGGCCAGGATGGTCTCGAACTCCTGACCTTGTGATCCACCCACCTCGGCCTCCCAAAGTGCTGGGATTACAGGCGTGAGTCACTGCACCTGGCCAAAATTCAGAATTTCATATAACATTTTCAAGTCACTGAGTTACTAAACTTCATGGAAAAACTTTTTGCTATTTTTGAATTATTTCTAAATTGTATACTGTACCTTAACAAAATATCCTATTTTAATACAGGCAGAAATATAGCCCAAAAAATAAGAAATAAAATCATATTAATTAATCCATTCATACAGCAAGTATTTGGGACAGGCTTAATACATTTCAAGTATCATGTCAGGCAATGATAATGCAAAGTTGAGTGAAATTTGTCTCCACTCTTAAGTAGTAACTGTATTGATAATATATATAGTAACATTTGTTATCATTACTACAGTCATCTTCATCAAACTGGATACTATGTCTACTATTTCACTACTGTTCCCCAGGGGCAGGCACAATAGCAGCTCCCCAAAGATGTCTACATCCTAATCCCCAGAACCTGTGAATATTTGCAAAAGAGACTTTGGCAAATGTGATGAAGTAAAGGATCCTGAGATGGGATTATTATTCTGGATCATCTGGATGGGTACAATGTAGTCATTAACTCCTTATAAGTGAAAGGGGAAGGCAAGTGAGTCAGTCCAGGAAGATGTGGCAACAGAAGTAGAAATTAGGGTGATACCATTCCTGACTTTCAAGATGGAAAGGGGTCATGAGCCAGGAAATACAGGCAGTCTAAAAAAAAAAAAAAAAAAAAAAAAGAATTTGGATTCTTTCTTTGAACCTCCAGAAGAAACTCAGTCCTGCCAGTACCTTGATTTAAGACCAGTGATACCCATTTTAGACTTCTGCCATCTAGAGGTTTAAAATAATAAATTTCTATTGTTTTAAGCCACTAAGTTCTGGTTAATTTATCACAGCAGCAACGGGAAACTAATAACATCCTCCATTCACTGGCTCTCACCCTGAGAAAATCTTCACAAATACAGAAGTTTGAGCCTCGGTTTCTTTATGTTCAAATGAAGACAAAGAAAGTTCAATTAAGTTTCACAAATCACATATTTAATGCATGATTGCATGAAACTAACATCTCATGATATCAATTCTACACCAGTTCTAAACTAGAAATTCCTCAGAGACAAGGTGATGATCCTATCAGTAAATGATTGCAATATAATGAGTTTGAACTAAAGCAGAGGTATGTGCAATATGGGGTGGTGGTGGGTGATGGTGGTTGAGTTAGCAACAGAAACACTCAATTCAGTAACAATGAGTGAGGCCCCTTTAAAAGTAGGTTCTTTGTTTTTTTTTTTCTCTTTCCTTTTTTTTTTCTTTTATTATTATTATTATTATTATTATTATTATACTTTAGGTTTTATGGTACATGTGCACAATGTGCAGGTAAGATACATATGTATACATGTGCCATGCTGGTGCGCTGCACCCACTAACTCGTCATCTAGCATTAGGTATATCTCCCAATGCTATCCCTCCCCCCTCCCCCCACCCCACAACAGTCCCCACAGTGTGATGTTCCCCTTCCTGTGTCCATGTGTTCTCATTGTTCAATTCCCACCTATGAGTGAGAATATGCGGTGTTTGGTTTTTTGTTCTTGCAATAGTTTACTGAGAATGATGATTTCCAATTTCATCCATGTCCCTACAAAGGACATGAACTCATCAATTTTTATGGCTGCATAGTATTCCATGGTGTATATGTGCCACATTTTCTTAATCCAGTCTATCATTGTTGGACATTTGGGTTGGTTCCAAGTCTTTGCTATTGTGAATAATGCGGCAATAAACATACGTGTGCATGTGTCTTTATAGCAGCATGATTTATAGTCCTTTGGGTATATACCCAGTAATGGGATGGCTGGGTCCAATGGAATTTCTAGTTCTAGATCCCTGAGGAATCGCCACACTGACTTCCACAAGGGTTGAACTAGTTTACAGTCCCACCAACAGTGTAAAAGTGTTCCTATTTCTCCACATCCTCTCCAGCACCTGTTGTTTCCTGACTTTCTAATGATTGCCATTCTAACTGGTGTGAGATGGTATCTCATTGTGGTTTTGGTTTGCATTTCTCTGATGGCCAGTGATGGTGAGCATTTTTTCATGTGTTTTTTGGCTGCATAAATGTCTTCTTTTGAGAAGTGTCTGTTCATGTCCTTCGCCCAGTTTTTGATGGGGTTGTTTGTTTTTTTCTTGTAAATTTGTTGGAGTTCATTGTAGATTCTGGATATTAGCCCTTTGTCAGATGAGTTGGTTGCGAAAATTTTCTCCCATTTTGTAGGTTGCCTGTTCACTCTGATGGTAGTTTCCTTTGCTGTGCAGAAGCTCTTTAGTTTAATTAGATCCCATTTGTCAATTTTGGCTTTTGTTGCCATTGCTTTTGGTGTTGGGAAAACTGGCTAGCCATATGTAGAAAGCTGAAACTGGATCCCTTCCTTACACCTTATACAAAAATCAATTCAAGATGGATTAAAGACTTAAATGTTAGACCTAAAACCATAAAAACCCTAGAAGAAAACCTAGGCATTACCATTCAGGACATAGGCATGGGCAAGGACTTCATGTTTTTTTTTTTTTGAGACTGAGGAGTCTCACTGTTGCCCAGACTGGAGAGCAGTGGCGCCATCTCAGCTCATTGTAGCCTCCTCTATCTCCCGGGTTCCAGCAATTCTCCCGCTTCAGCCTACCAGGTAGCTGGGATTACAGGCATGCACCACCATGCCCAGCTAATTTTTGTATTTTCAGTAGAGATGGGGCTTCACCACGTTGGCCAGGCTGGTCTCAAACTCCTGACCTCAGGTGACCCACCATCCTCGGCCTCCAAAGGGCTAGGATTACAGGCATGAGCCACTGTAAAAAAGTGTAAAACCACTTAAAAGTAGGTTCTAAGACAGGAATTAAGCAGGACTGATTTGGAAGAAAAGGAGTCAGAAGACTCGTCTGATAAGAGAGGATACAGTAAATAAATCAGCTTAAACTAGCCAGAACCAAGTGACAACAAAAGCAGCCTTCACTTCTCATTGTACCCTCATTATAATGCATTTCCCTACTGAAAAACACACCCCCCTCACGATGTGACAGTTTATGTTTGCCATAGCAACCACCAGAAGAAGCCGTACATGGTAAAAAAAAAAAAAAAAAAAAAAAAAAAAAAAGCCCTTTCTAGATTCCTGGAAATCCTCACCTCTTTCCCCTGAAAGCCTATGAATAACCCTCCCCCTAATTACATATATTAAATGCAATCAGTAAAACAGCTAACCCAAGACCCTCCCAGTACATCTCCTCTCTGAGATTCCCCCACTGTGTCTGTACAGCAGTATTTGCAATAAGCTTCACTTTTCACTTTGCACTTGTGATTTGCTCTTGAATTTTTTATTGAAATGAAGAACCCACATCTCCCACAACTCCTTAGGGGACTGGAGGTTCTTGCCCAGCATCAGTTCTACTGTTGCCCTATACAATAGATGAAGAAACAGGTTTATAGTGGATAGGAAGTTTGCTATAGACACACAACAAGAAAGTAGGCAGCCACAATTTTAACTTAATGTTTGTCAGACTCAATGTTCAACTGTTAAAAAAAGCAGCCACCTATAGTATCTGGTAAAGAAATAAAGCCAGGGTTGGTTGTACTGGTGATGAAGAATGTCTTTACAGGAAAAAAATAGCTTCATCTAGATCATGAATGATGGGAGGACTTGAGACCCAAGGTTGATTAAAGGATAAAAGACATTCCAGAAAATGAACAGCGTGAAGATAATGAAACTCCACATGACTGGCTGGGTGTGTTGGCTCATGCCTGTAATCCCAGCACTTTGGGAGGCTGAGGCCGGTGGATCAGGAGTTCGATCCTGAGGTCAGGAGTTCGATACTAGCCTGGCTAACATGGTGAAACCCTGTCTCTACTAACAATACAAAAAATTTAGCCAAGCATGGTGGCAGGAGCCTGTAATCCCAGCTACTTGGGAGGCTGAGGTAGGAGAATCACTTGAACCAGGGAGGTGGAGGTTGCAAGGAGCCGAGATCATGCCACTGCACTCCAGCCTGGGCAACAAGAGCGAGACTGTATCTCAAAAAAGAAAAAAAAGGAAGAGAAACTCCACAAGACTTTGGAAAACCTCCAGTGGTTTGAAATAAAAAGATCTTAAGGTTTAAGAGAGAACGTATTAGTCAGAGAAAGCTATTGTCAAAGCAAACCAAAATATCACTGAGATGACACAATAAAATTGTATTTGTTATTGATGTCAAGGTCCAAAAAGAGTCTACCTCATCTGCATACTCTCTCTCATAGCTCTCCACCAAATCATGTTTCTGGGATCCAGGAGCTTTACACTGTGTGGCTCTGACATCCCTTAGGCCTTTGAGTCCTTCTTACCAGCCACGTGAAAGGGGAAAAAGAGTATTTGGAAAAGCCCAGAAGAGATTTTAAAGTGTTGGTTAATATTTTTGATGAGTTGTGTAACAATGTACAATATTTTGTGGAGAGAAAAGGCCCATCTGATTCACAAATTTGTCTATTACTCAAAGTCTCTTACAGAGATTTCAAGAGTATCTTCCTGAACTGGTTTAACATGGCTCATATTCACTGTGGCTAGGTTAGAAAATTCCACCATCCACAATGCACCTAGGAGCATCAGCCTGGTTTACCTAAAAGGCAGCAACATCATCCTTGATTTATTCAGCTCAGGTTAGGTTTCATCTTCTGAACAATTTTGACCATTATTTTGTTTTGTTTCATTTTTGCCACTGACAGAGTAATGATTAATTAGATAGTAACCTGGGCTATGCAATATTCTGTTTTGATTTGTTTTCCTTAGGGAAAATTAAAAGGATACATCCCTATAAATAAGACCTATATTTGATCAACTTTAGGGGACTTCTATAGTGGCAAAGTAAAACAACGACTTTGAATAAAAAAGGGAGTTTACCTCATTGAATATTTTTCTAAAGGGATATACTCAAGTTTAAACTTATTATATTATAGCCCACCTCCGATTTCAACATTGAAATACAAGATGTTTAATAGCCTCACTCTCTCTTTCCTTACCCCATCGCATCACCGGTTTCATTAAGACTGTCAGTTGCAGTTACCCCATACCTCAAAAACACTAGAGGGTAGAACTGAAAGACAGTATTTTTATCACTTTGGAAAATGCTATTATACACTTGTACACATTTTAATTTGAAGGGGTTGGCCTTTGGAATTGGAAAGATTTTGCCAGATATCCAGTCACATAACATAACAAGAGACGCATTAGTATTCCTATTTTTTAGATGAAGAGTCAGAGGACCATCTAAAGTCTCACAGTTAAAGAGTGGAGCCAGGACTCAAACCTAGGTGTTTCTTATTTCAGAGTCCATGAATAACTTAAGATTAACTAATTGTTTTTACTTTGTATTAAGGAATAAAGAAAAGTTATTTTTTGCGGTATGTTAGCATATCCTGGGTTTCTGCTTATCTGCATATTTGAGTGGTTCTGTAAGAGGACATTTGCAGGTTTATTATTCAAAATATGCTTTAAGATTCTTCAATGAAAAGGCTAAACAAGTTTAATTACAAAGTCTCTGTATGAGATTCCAGAAGGAATAGTCAGAGATTGTACATGCCATATACTTTAGTGGGGTCTGGAGAGGATGATTGCAGAATATAGCATTCTATATTCTGTATCAATTAACACAAAAGACCAAATCAGACCAACTATTCCAACTTCAGAAATGAAGTCCACATATTTCAGGTGAATAAAAATTTAGCAATTGTTTTCTATTAAAATTTCTTGTTTTCAACATTACCTAATCCTAACAGTTATATGAAACCATCATCTCATATTAAGTAAACTCATTTATATTCTTTCTGGGAAGAAAAATAATAAAACCTCAGCTGCATTAATGCTAACGGCTTATCGAGAATGTTTAGAATAAACACAAAATTGTTATGATATTATTTTTGTAATTTTGTGGCACTATAATAAGGATTAGTATATGAACACAAGACTATAATAAAGAGAGAAATTAAAATCAATCTCATATTTGCACCAGATAAACCTTTGAAAATAGGTTAAAATGCTCCCTTAAATATCATAATAATTGGAATGTATGAATATTTTTTCTCCTTGAAGTAAGTCCCACTTATCAGCCTATTACAGAAGGTAACAATTATGTTTTAGGTATAGGAAGATTGAAGACACCAAAGTCAAGAAATGAAAAAAAGAGCTCATAGTCTTTATATTATACTTTTTTTTTAAGTCATCACCTGCAGCCCTCTGGGAAGACCTACTACCCGCCAGTAAGAACATGAAGAAAAAGAGGCTCAGTTTCTCCCAGTGTTTGCTGTGTCTTGTCTGAACTCTTAACTCTGCTTAATGAAGTACCTTAGATCCTGCCTTTTTGGTCATTAGATATGCTAATTCTAAATATTCTTCTT
This sequence comes from Pongo pygmaeus, assembly GCF_028885625.2. Taxonomy (NCBI): domain Eukaryota; kingdom Metazoa; phylum Chordata; class Mammalia; order Primates; family Hominidae; genus Pongo; species Pongo pygmaeus. The sequence continues at coordinate 57,459,750 of NC_072391.2, forward strand.
GGTGTTTCTAACTAATATTTGTAAAATATGATTTACTCTGCTTTAGCTCTGGGGTAGCCATATTTCTTAGATAGGAATTCATATGCTAATGTCAACCCAATTGATATGGTTTGGCTCTGTGTCCCCACCCAAATCTCATCTCAAATTGTAATCCCCATGTGTCGAAGGAAGGAGGTAATTGGATCATGGGGGCAGTTTTCCCCATGCTGTTCTCGTGATACTGAGTGAGTTCTCGTGAGATCTGATGATTTTATAAGGTAGTTGTCCCTGCTCTTGCTCACTTTTTTTTCTTGCTGCCTTGTGAAGAAGTTGCTTGCTTCCCCTTCACGTTCTGCCATGATTGTACGTTTCTTGAGGCCTCCCTAGCCATGTGGAATTCTGAGCCAATTAAATCTTTTTCCTTTATAAATTATCCAATCTCAGGGAAGCTCTTTATAGCAGTTTGAAAACTAACTAATACACCAATTCATACATCATCTTCAGTAGGGTGACCAACAGTCCTGGTTTTCCTGAGACAGTTTGGATATTAGCACTTGAAGTCTCATGTCCAAGGAAATCCTTTATACCCAGGCAAACCAGAATGGTTGGTGACTGAGCACTTTTCGATATCCTGTATCTACTGGATAAGAGAGGATGGGAGAAGTTGTGAATATTATCTCCCAAATGAAAATTTGTTGTAAAAAAAATAGTCTATTAGTAATAGTAGTATATATTATGGTATTTATGTGCATACATTAGTTGCTTGATAATTTTAGTCTTTGTCTTCTTATGATTTGATGATAAAATAAATGATTATCATAAATTGTATTTTAATTTTTTAATTTTTAATTTTAACAATTGTTTCCATTTGAAAAACAAGAAAACATGAGTCTCAGAAATTAAACTAAAATGTCATACAAAAAAAGATTGGTTCTCCAACTCTCATGTAGGAGAGGCTATTTGTCAAGTAATTTGAACATCCAAAGGATGTTTGGACCCTGTTCTTATAATAAGGACCAGTAACTTTATTTATCTATCTATCTATCTATCTATCTATCTATTATCTATCTATCTATCTATCTATCATCTATCTATGTATCTATCTATCTATCTGAGAGAGCCTGGAGAATGTGAATGTCTAATGGTCAAGGGTGGAGATGAAAAACTCCGAATCATTGCTCTGAATTTTAACTGTGTTCTTTGTTTAGTAAGCAGTTTATTATTTCTCCTAGGAAACCATTTTTGTTTAATGTTTTGGAAGCAGTAGCCTACCTTTATTTGTTGCAAAAGAAACACATAGCTGTACATCGGGTACCTAGAAACAAAACTTGTTACTTGTGAAGAACCTCAAAACATCCATTCATTTGAAGTTACATCGATGGACCACTCTTTCCAATCTTAAGATCCATTCAAGGCTAGGAGAGCAGAAAATCCTGAACTGTAGTGTTTCATGAAATAGAATTGGCATTCAAAAGGGCATTTGGAATTCTAAAGAATTCTTTCATTAAGCGAAAAGCAGATTGGTATTTGAAAATATCTGAAAATATAATAATGATTAAATTACTTTAGTAAATGTAATGAGAAAACCTTGAGACTTTATTACTATATATTGGATTCTGCCAAGTCTTTTTCTTCCCTAGAGTGCATAAATAAAAATAAAACCAAATAAATTATGGGGAGGAAACTTCAGAAATTTTAGTGAAGTTAAATTGGCATTGATTTTAGAAAAATGTAGGCTTGCCGGACAAAATAAAGCAATAATCTCAGGTATTTATTCCTTTTAATATCCTCTTTCTCAGATATACCTTACTTATGAAACATAATTTTAGTTACATAGTTATGAAGAGTAATTCTAACAAAATTCTTGTGTTTCATATGTACTCAATTGTAAATATGTTACCAACATTATTTAGTACATATGGTGTTAAATATAAAACAGTGGCACATGTAATGCATGCATGACTAGTAAATTTTATGTTAATTTTAAGTGAAAATACTTTTCATAATTTTAGAACCAGAAAAAAGGTTACAGGAGGTATCTGTTCAGATGGGCAAAAGCCTTTGCAATTGAAAACAAATATAAACACATATATGTATATGCTTATGTACACATTCATGTATATATGTGTACACACGTATACATATATGTTAGCTATAAAACTCTTGACAAAATCTCTTATGTAAAGAAGAAAATTATAAACATTTCTGATCTCAGGTATAGGTAAGCTTTTTAGATATTTGGATTATTTGGAAGAAGAGCCTTAAGCCTTGTATGCACTCATTTGTATACTTTTGAGAAAATTGGGATAATCTCAAACTAACAACTTAAAAATATCTTTTGTTAAATAGCAAAACATTAATATTCCCCATGTCATTATTCTTTTTGTAGTACATTTATTGTTTTATTACAATTGATGATAAATTATAAACAATTATATGAGGAACATCTCATTGAGTACATTTTTTGACATTTCTATACTCCATAATTAAGTCATTAGAAGAAGTTTTGGTAATTAGCATTGATGCAAAAGTCATGCTTCTTTTACCCCTTTTATAAATCTATGGTTTTTAAGCTTTACTGTACATCAGAATCAACTGGTAGTTTTGTAAAAACACGTGTTGCTGGGCCTCATCCACAGAGTTTCTGATACAGCACATCTGAAGTAGGATATGAGGATATTCATTTCTAACACACCAATGCTGCTGAGCCAAACCAGTTCTCAAAGTGCTGAGCCACTTTAAGAACCACTGTGACATATATAGCCAATGCTAAAAACCGAATCATTTAAAAGAGTAGTCACTGTAATGTTAGCACTTGTTGATTGAGAAAATATGTGCACACATATGATTCATGGATCCATTGCAATGATACTGAGGTCCCTTGAGGCAGGTATAGGGTTCCTGTATCACAGGTCATTGATTTTCTTCCAGTTGATTTCAAAACAAAACAAGTCTTCATTTTTCAGACTTTGATATTTTGCTATTGCCTTTTGAACACCAAGTTTGTTTGCTGATGAATAAATATTTTGAGTTAGCTTAAGGTGGTGCTGTGAGGCACAGTTAATTTTCAGCTTTGTTACCAATGTGATTACTAGAGAAATATGTTTTGTATATGAAACAGAATTTGTACAAGCATGCATATATTTCATTGCATTAGGCTTTGAATAGAGAATGAGACAACAGTGCAAATACAAGAATAAGAAGTATAAGTATATGAAAAAAGAACTATACTGAGTCAAAAGTGGAAATAATTAGGAATGTCGAAAGTGAATATGAATATATACCCTCTACTGGGTGCGCATTGGGCTGAAGTGATTGACTCTGTGCAACTATGAAACAAAAAAATAAGGCACGTGTGCATGTTGCAAATATAACATCAAATGGTGTCAGAGATTTGGCTTTTGTTTTCATGTGTAAAGGTCTCTAGGAAGAAAAACCTAGAAGAGAGGAAATAATAGGTTTCATGAGCCAAATACCAGCCCAAATAATAAACAAGTTATTTATTATTAATGGTTGGGCCAGATCTCTTACATATTCCACCATCATTTTCCATAGTTCTCTTCTTCAAGTGAGATCTTCTCTGATGAAATTGAGACTCTAGTCTGAAAGGGTAACAGGCCTTCTAACTCCCTATTTCTTCAATTTGCAGATGCCTGCACGGGCCCCATCTGATATATCAATCTAATCATTGTGAAGAAACCGGAAACTTGAGAGTGATGGCTGGGCTTGTTAAGACAGGACCAGTCATGTTAATTCACCAATTCATTGCCAGAAGCTTACAAATCTTTTGCTGTGCTAGTGTTCGAGAAGGGGAAGAATGAGCAAAACTTTGTCATCTCCCTTTCTATAATGCACTAATGTTTCTCATTAGCTGTTTCAATCAGTTATAATTAGCCAATCTAATTAGTAATTCCTCGTACCTAGGTGATGGACTGAGACCAGGGGAGTGCAGAGAGCCAAAAAATTAGACTGAATTATCCCATGTCTCTTTGGCCTTGGGAGAAATATTAGAATAGCAGAAATCACCACTATCCAGTCTCCCCACCCGACGCCCCACACAAACATAAGCCCACAATTATGTCTAAAGAGCAAGGTGCAATCAGGTGCTTTATAAAATTTTAACTCTTTCTTGTAGTAAAGTCTATTCAGCACTTTCATAAAAAACAAAATTAGGAATGCCTGATATTCTATGTCTGTACAAATGTGCTCCTAGATATGAAAAGTCAAGAGCTTTTTGAGTCAAAGTTGGGAGGAAGCAGGGGTCAAACTAGCAGAAGGAGAATACTTTGATACATCCTACACACAAATTGTACCCCAACCCTGGCTATATAACTTGATAATCAGATCAAGAACAGAGCATATGCATGCTTCAGGCACTGATATGCTAGGACAGTGCCTTACACAAAGAAAGTATTTTTAGGTTGGCCTGAGAAGTTGTATGAAAATCCAATCTGATTTACAAACTAGGGGGCTGGGCCAACATAGTTAATAGAAAAAGGTAGTTGGTTAGCTTAATACAAATTGTTCTAGGCTTAAATATTACAACATGCAAATATCATCTCAGTACCTGACACATAATACATTTTTAATCTCTTTTGAAAACATTTGTCGAAAGAATATATGCAGTGTCCTTTGTGTCTTGAGAATCAAGAAAATAAGTGGACTGTGAGTAATAATTATGCCTCCGCCTCTCATCATGTATTGATTTAACATTTACTCAGCCCATAGCAGTATTCTCAAAGTGTGGGTCATGTACTGCCCAATGATTTTAGGTATTAAGTGAGAAGAATTTAGGTGGCACATAGATATGGCATTATAGACTTTGACTCACCTAAGAGAAAACATATTCTAGAAATAATCAATAGACATTAAAGAGACTAAAAGGGCATGTCATATTTTATAGCTACTGTGACTTTCACATCAAATTAATACTTGCTACTCTTTCTCTCTCTGTCTCTCTCTGTGTGTGTATATATATTTAGATATATATAAATATATACACACAGAAAGATATAAATATATATATCTCAACGAAGTTGTCTGACTACATGTTCAGAGCCTTAGACAGGCAACAGAAACAAAAAGTCAAAATAATACTTTTGTTCACAATGTATTTATTTTTATGATTATCTTCCTTTTATATTACTACTGCAAAAATAAAAGTGAATAGAGTGTCTATTGGCCTTAACATTTCCTTTTGAAACACATTTTTATAAGTGAAAATTGATTCTGATTACAGAAAAAGAAATAAATAAGGAACAGTGCAAGTAGTTTAAAGAAACCACAAAAAAAGAGTAATGTATAAAAATTAAGTTTGGGGAATTTTTGTCCTATATATATTCAAATTATCTCTTAGAATAGCTAACAGGCATCTCAAAATTAAAAGAGCCAAAGCAGGATTGATTCCTCATCCTTTCTACCCCACCTGTCAAGTTTTCTCAGTTCCTTCCCTTCTTAATTTTCTGAATTGCTATTCATGCTGCTCAAACTAAAGATCTAAAGTTAATCTTGAGTCTATTCTTATCTTCATCTCCACAACGAATGTTCCAGAAAGTTCTATTTAATCTACCTCCAAAACAATCTGAAACCATCCACTTAGTTCCAGTACCACAACTGCCACCTGGATCTACTTCCTAATCACCTGGTGTGGCCTGACTCCCAGTTTCCACTGTTACCTGCCAGCCTGCACAATGCATGTCCTATACAGCATCAGTGATCACTGAGAACATAATTCAGACCCCACTTTTCTCCGTTGACTTCTTATTACCCAAAGAATAAAATACAAACCATTCGTGGCTTCTGAAGCCCTATTTAATCTTTCCCTACCTCTCAGACTTCATCTCTGTCCTTCCCACCAGCTTTCCCTCATCCACCATGGTTTTTCGTCCTTAACATCAAGCACTCCAAGCTTGTTTCTATCATTGAGTCTTTGCAGCTGTCTGTATTTCCTTCCTCACTAAGTTTTATTCACTTATTTCTTCTTATCATTCAGATTTCACTTAGATTTTGCCTCTACAAAGAGGCTTTCCCTGGCCATACCAACGAAAGCATTTGACAAATAATTTGCTTTTAAATTGTCCTATTTAATGGTCTGTATAACACAAATATTTTTTCTTGGGCATTTATTTGTTTGTTATCTATTTCTTCTACTAACACAAGAACTCCAAGGAAACAGTATCCTAATCTGTCTTGTTTGCTGTGGTACAGAACCTGACGCATAGTAATAAGAAACACTCAGTCATGATTAGTTTTTATTATTACCATGCTGTTATTGTCATTGGGTTTTTTATATGACTCCCTAGAATGGCCTATCTTCTAAAACACATTAGTGAATAAAGTGTTTTGGGGAAGTGTATTCGTTCTCCACATTCCTGTAACAAATCACCATAAACTTAGTGGCTTGAAAAAACATAGATATAGTATCTCACACTTCTTTAGGTGAAAGGTCTGTTGGGTTAGGCTGATTTCTCGGCTCACAGTCTCACAAGACTGAAATCAAGGTATTGACCAGCTTACTCTTTAACTGGGGGATCTCAGGAAGAATTTGCTTCAATGTTTATTGAAGCTCTTTGCAGAATTCAGCTCCATATGACTATAGGACTGAGGTCCCTATTTACTTGATTGGCCTGGGATTGTTAGAGCCTAGAAGCTAGCTGTGTTCCCTGGCTCAAAGCTAACATAACCGGCCTTCTCATCTTCACATCTATCTGCCTTAATTCTCCTTTATCTTCCTCTTCTTTTTATTTAGGACTGACTCCAGCCAGAGAAATGTATCTGCCTGTATGGGCTCAAGTGATTACATTGGGCCCACCAAGGGCATTTCCCTATATTTAAAGTCCATAATTTAATTCCAACTGCAAAATCCCTTTCACTATGTAAAATAACATTTTCATAGGTGTAATGGTAGGGAGTGAAGTTCATGGGTACAAAAATTCTACCTACTGCAGGAAGTTTCCATTTGAGAGGTCCATCGATCCAAACTTCATTGATAAATCCAGCTCCTGGCATTGTCAGGCAGGGACTGGACCACTTGCCTCACGGCCACAAGATGACTGATGCAACTTTAAGCATCATGTCCACTTTTAAAGGCAGGAAGACATGTGGGTTGAGGAAGCTACAGAAAAAAAAAAAGCTTTTTCCTGAAGTAGGTCTCTTTTTATCCCTCTATCCCATCAGACTTTTCTGTATGTTTTACAGATGAAACTGGTACACGAATATTCACAGTTGTAAAAGAGGTCAAATAAGGAAATAAATGGCATTTTCCAGTTTCTATTGTAAAAGACTAGCAAGAAAGAAGGAAATTGGTGATAGCTACTGTTCTATTTCTCTGTTGATCACAAATATACTAAGGAAGAGAAATATAAAACAGTTCTCATTATATTTGTTAAGAAAAAAAGTCAGCCAACATTTGCCAAGTTTCCCTTTCCAAGCAGAATTTATTTATTGATGGGATTCTGGGTTGTGTCACTTGATGCTTTAATATTTCCATCTATTAAGAAGGAGAGCAATTTTTTCCATGCTCTTACAGATGAGACAAGTCCCTTGGAAACTGAGAAGGCATGGGATGATTGACTTCTGGACTGCATTCTTATTTTATTGAGATGTTAGCATGCCACTCATTGGGAAAGAGACTGCTAAATGACATTCACATTTACCAGACAGACTGTCAAGGTATATTCAGTGTCATCCCCTCTCCAGAATATAAAGAGTTTCAGATTTGATGTTTCAAAAGAATTTGGCTCACACCATGTAAGCTCCCTGTGTGTTTTCCTGCTTGGAGTAAGCATGGTGCATCTTTAATTTCTCCTCTGAAAAATCTACACATTGCCAAAAAAGTCATTTTCAGTTTGCTCCATTTAACTGCATCTCTTCACCATTATTGGAATTTTTTTTTTCCTGACATTACATGTTTGACCTGCTGGAACACAGTGAATAGGAAAAATCCAGTTAGAAGTCATATATGCAGGCTTAATGCAAGGGATTTTATTTATAGACTTCAGCGTTCTCAAATCCCTTAGAATTTGTAAAACAGGAAGACGATGATCACATCTTTTCTGTTAAAAAAAAAAAAAGGAGCCTTCGAAATACTCTTAATTCTGAGGCTATATTTATTTTAAAAGTGATATTAATTTCTAAGACAGAGATTAAACTTGAATCTATTACTAAGAAACAAAAACAACTTATATTCTATTTCTCACTTTATACTATTTTTTCTCACTTATTTTATTTAATTCTTGCAATAACACCATGGGCTAAAAACATATGATTGCTATACCTATGTTGTACATTAGGGGTCTAAGGTACTGTTTTAGTCTGCTTAAGGTCCATAAAAAATATCATAACTGGGTGGCTTAAACAACATAAATTTATTTTCTCCTAGTTCTGGAAGCTGGAAGTCTGAGATCTGGGTGCCGGCACGTGAGTTTCTGGTGAAGACTCCTCCCTCTGGTTGCAGATGGCTGCCATCTTGCTGAGTGTTCACATGACCTCTTTATGTGAGCACTGAAAGAAGGCAAGTGAGCTTTCTGGTGTCTCTTCTGACAAGGGCAGATAAGTGCATCATGGGGCCCCAACATTATGACCTTATCTAAGCCTAATCACTTCCCAAAAGCCTCATCTTCAAACACTATCACATTGAGGATTAAGGCTTGGTTTATAAATTTTCAAGGACATAAACATTCAATCTATAATAGGAACAGACCAGCCAAGTATCTTGATTATGATCACACAGCTAATAAGAATGTAGCCAGCATTTAAACCCACAGAGTCAGACTCCAAAATCCTTATTCTTAGTAATGGATAATGTAGCCTCTTTGATGTTCTATAACCATGAGCCTCAGTAAGTGAAATAAGAAGACATGGTTATAATGGATCAATGTTTGTATAGAATTATGAACTCAGAATTATCTTCATTCAACATGTCCCACCTGTTAGCTTATTCTGGGTGTTTCTATGAGGATGTTTTTGGATGACATTAATATTTAAATGCCTGGAATGAGTATCCCAGTCTGCCCTCCATTGTGTGGGTGAGCCTCATCTAGTCAGTCGAAGACCTGAATAGGAAAAACCACTGATTCTCCTCTGAGTAAGAAAGAATTCTCCTATCTGATGACCTCCTATTAAGGACCTCAGCTTTTCCTGGTTCTATAGCTTCTGACTTGAATTGGGATATTAGCTCTGCAGATTTTGGACTTGCCAGTCTACATAATTTCATGAACCAATTTTTTAAAATAATCAATCAATGAATCCCCCTTTTCTCTTTCTAGAAAGATAGATAGATGGATAGATATAGACAGATAGATAGATCGATCCCATCAATATTGTTTCTCTGGAAAACCCCAGAATAGTGTCATATTTCTTTTAGGCTGAGAGTTGTCTGAGTCCTTAGAAGTTGCACACAGATGTCTTTTTAGAAAAGACCTAGGGCAGAAATGGACAATATAAGTGATGCAATTCAGATGAATGTGTCACCAAGTTATACCTAGAGAAGCTGGTTTGCTACAGCAAAAGTTAGATTCAAATAGCTGGACTGGAGAAGCTGTGAGATGGGGCACTAGAGGCATCTGGCACATTAACTTACAAAGAGAAGTTATGTAGAAGAGGTTAAGCAAATCACAAAAGCCCTTTCATCCTTCTGTATAAAACTGAAAAACTAATAATTTCCTTGCCTATTTTAGTTTTATTTTCTTTTCCAAAAACTTAATTCTCAATTCTATTGAAATTTTGAGTGAAAATTCCACTCTGGATGTCAGAATGGTTGAAATTCAGTATCATCAATGGGTGGAAAGAAAGAAAAACCAAACAGAATATGATGTTTCTTTGTCTTTAATGACAGAATTTTTATGCAATGCATGATTTATTAAAGGAATTTGAGCCCATTAAATCAGGACAAGAGAGAATGAAAATTCATATCCTGTTTATAATGAGTCTTTGAAAATGATGCCAATTCATTAAACAGTCACTTGATGAATATTTATTAAGAAGCTACTAAACTCCAGGAACACTACTATGTCGGATACATTAGTGAATTAAATAAATATACTTCCTACCCTCATGCAGTTTGCCATCTAATGTGGGGTACAAATAACCTACCATGTGAACAGTCTGCTGGGAGACAAGAGGGTTAAGGAAAATTCTCCCGTAAAAAATATCATAAGACCTTTGTTCTTAACGAATATAGGGTTTTAATAAGATTCACTTATGTGCAAAATGCCAAGTGCCAGACACATTCTCTTTTAGCTTAGATCATGGGAATATAAAGTCAACAGACACAATAGTTTAAAAAAAGGAAGGAGGAAAGGGAGAAAACAGCCTTGAATCTTAATAGCCACAGTCAATTCTCACTGCAAATTAGAATCTCCTTCCAAAAATTAATCTATCTTATGATGATTTACACAAAAAGAGGGTTTAGTGATCTCACCTCTTACCAGTACCTCCTCTAGTGCTTCATGATAAAGGGAGGTTAGTCACTGCCTCTTCTGCTTCTATACTTGCTGACTTAACTAATTACTTCTCTGTATAACTTTTATTATGAGAGAATGATTGGGCTGCAAATCACCCTTTTGAGCAAGGCTTTTATGCCAAGTCCCTTATAGGCTTCTGTGCAATTTGTCAGGAGACATTGTGTGTTGTGGCAACAGTCAGTGATGGTGTCTAATGCAATAGCCTGCAGCTACTTCAGAAGGAACAACAGTCAAAAAAAATGATAGATCTCTACAGTGCGGAGACAAGATGTGTAAACACATTCTTTTATTCCTTCTTTCAGTCTACCAAAAATAAAACAAAGAAAATCAAAGGAAAAATGAGCATCTGGTTCTGTTCCAAGAATTAGAGAAAGCAAAACTTTCTTTCCTTATTTCAGGTTTTTTCTTCTCCAAAACTCTGATTCTCAATGCCACTGACTTAGGAAAATACAGCTCATTACATCATGGAGCTTCTTTTCTGTCTAGCAGGAGAACTTGACGTTGAAACACAATTTCACTAATAAATATGCACCTGGGAATTCACTGGAAATATCTTTGCTTCTTACGTCTGGTTACAATCAATCTCAGCTCATGCAGCTCCACAGCTGTATGAGTTCGTGTATTTTCCCCAAATTTTTATGAGTTCTTGGGGTACGCTGCCTTATTTTTCCCTCTACGTTTGTACTTCTAGTTTCTCTTACCTGATTTGCTTCCCTACTCTAATAAAAATAACATAAAAGTCAGTTGTTTCATTGATTTCTACCAAAAAATTCATTAAAATCACCATAGCCATCTTGAGGTTGATTTTATTGATGATATTAGGAGTCATGAGGAGAAGTGAGATCTTACAGGCCGTGACCTTAGACAAACTTGCTCAATCTATAATAATTTTCTTTCTCTTATCCACTATTGGTTATTCCTCCATAAGAGTATTCTGATTCCATTCAAAGTAGCAATGCACTCTATTTCTTTCTTCTTCTTTTTATTTTTTTTCGAGATGGAGTCTCGCTCTGTCGCCAGGCTGGGGTACAGTGGCATAACCTCAGCTCACTGCAACCTCCGCCTCCTGGGTTCAAGCAATTCTCCTGCCTCGGCCTCCCGAGTAGCTGGGACTGCAGACACGCAGCACCACACCCAGCTAATTTTTATATTTTTAGTAGAGACGGGGTTTCACCATGTTGGCCAGGATGGTCTTGATCCCTTGACCTCATGATCCGCCCGCCTCGGCATCCCAAAGTGTTGGGATTACAGGCGTGAGCCCGGCCCACATGCTATTTCTTAACTTCCCTTTAAAATGCTTGTGGTAGGCAATTTCAGACTACACTCTTGAGTAGCTTTCTGCCCTCCAGTGTGGGCTGGAGTTATGAAGTCACTTATAATGAATAGGACATGACAGAAATGATAAGCCATCTCTTCTGAGATTAAGATATTTTTAAAATGTTGCTTCCTGGCTGGGCATGGTTGCTCATGCCTGTAATCCCAGCACTTTGGGAAGCTAAGGCGGGTGTGGTGGCGCGCGCCTGTAGTCCCAGCTACTAGGGAGGCTGAGGCAGGAGAATGATGAGAACTCGGGAGGCGGAGCTCGCAGTGAGCAGAGATGGTGCGCCACTGCACTCCAGCCTCGGCTACAGTGCAAGATTCCGTCTCAAAAAAAAAAAAAAAAAAAAAAAAAGTTGCTTCCCTGTTGGGTATTTTCTCACATTCTTTGGATTGCTCGATCTGGGGAAGTCCTGTGGAGAGGACCATGTGAGTGAGGTTGGAAGTGGATATTCTCAGCCTTGCCAACATTACATGCATAAGCATAGATGTGAGTCCTCCCAGAGTTGAGCCTTGAGATGCTGGCAGCCCCAGACAACACTTGGACAGCTGCTTTGTAAAAGATCCTGGGCCATACCCACCAGCCAAGCCACTCTCAGATTCCTAACCCACAGAAATTGTGTAATAGTAAATGTTTATTGTTTTAAGCTATTAATTTTGGGGGATAATTTGTTATGCAGCAGTAGATAATGAATACAATGTTCAATCCAGACAACTAGATATTGTTTGAACACATTTAAAAGTAGGCATTAAGTATTGTTCAATATATTGAAGGCAGAAAGGAGAATTGAAAATTGTTTGCTCCCTCAAAGAGAATTCAATCTATTGGGTGTAAATTAGGACTTAGATAAATGGAAAGTAAAAAGAAGAAATTTAACCAAGGGAATACACCACCCTTTTTTAACTCATGTCTTTTTTTAGACTTTTTCATTCTAATATCTATTAGTTTTATTAATGTGCTTAGCCCAAATAGTGAATTTTATGGGAAAACCTAAAGACATTCTCTCTGTGTATCGTCAGGTAAGCAGATATCTAAATTCAGCACAATTGTAGTAAATAACTGGGACTACAGTATCTTAATTTTTCCTGCTGGAATCAAGCTTATATTTGACAATGTTGTTTTGTGCCAAACATAAGAGGCTCAGCCAGCAAAAGAAAATCTCTTGAGACAGCAGTGTGTTGCAAGCCTTAACTCTGTATTACGAGGTGTTCCTTGGTTTTCTTTGTTTTATTGTCTATTGTTAAATATGTTAGATTTGAAATTACACTGTGTCACCAAGGAGCCCCCAGGCTTGGACACAACCTTGCTAACAGGCTGAACTCTGGAGCCTTATTTTTCATGATCTCCTGAGACTCTATGCTCAGACATATGAAAGCTCTTGCACATTTCCAGTGTTCCAAGACCATTCCTAACTTCCAGGCCTTAGAATATTCTGTTCCATCTGTCTGAGATGCTCTTCTCCATTTACGTGGATGGTATCTACTCATTCTTTAGCATTTAGGTAACACTACTTCCAGAATGCCATTCACAAGTGAATTCAGAGAACTCAACAGTTCCCTTCCCCCATAGAACCTTTTACCTGATATTAAATTATTTGCTTATATATCAAGACCAGAGGTTGCACATCAGAAAGCCCAAAAGTTATGCAGGCTATATCCAGCTCCCAAATATTTTTGGGTAACACAAACAAACAAACAAAACCCCCAAACCAAAACAAAACCAAACACCTGATATTGAATAATTTAAGAGCTTGGGCTCACAAATTCTCCTAATCCACCACTGTTTCTTATTATCCTGTAGATGGCTGGCATCCCAGTTTGTATTACTTGCCCACCTCTGCTTGATTTATATTTGAGACTTGTGACCTTTTGGAGAAAGAAACATTTCTGGTTTACTTTTATGTCCACAACATCTGTCACAGTTCTTGGCATGTTGTATGAACTCAGTAAGCAAACGAATAAATGAATGAATGAGTGAGTGAGCAGTTTATTAATTAATAAACATTTATGCTTTAAACTCTGTGTAATTAGAGCAATGTCTTCTTTCTACCGTTGATCTCTTCAAACCGTTTGCCAGATTTGTTCTCCACAGGGAGCCATTCATCAACATTCTGATGAATGAATGGATTTTAAGTAAATCCTAGTGAGCCAGTCCCACTCAGTACCTTATATATTATTTTATCTCTCCACTCATATTCCCTTTTTTAAAATTTCTCTTTATTTTGTCCTTGCAAATGAGATGTTTTGTGAGATATTACTCTCAAATAACTTTATTACATGTTTTCCCCTCTATTTAAAAAGAGAGAAAAACATGTTATATTCAAAACTCTTATTTACACCAACATTGCTATCAATAACCGTTGTTTACTTTTTTAAAACTACCTACTATATCAGGCAGAGCTATTTTCTGGCAAGCGACAATAACTGGATCCAAAAAAAAATTAACCATGGGGAATTGGTTGACTCACCTGACCTAGAAAGTAGCTAGTCTTAGTGATGACTCCAGGAAAAGTACAAACCTTCCAACACTTGTTTTCTCATCTCACTGCATATCAGGTTCTTCTTCAGACCAGCATCCTCACAATATAGGAGTCCTGAATACAAGTGCTTAAAACTCAGTGTTCTTTCCTTTCTGCTTATACGATTTAAAGCTCAAATTTAAAATAATAATTACAAGAAGAAGCATCAAGAAAGGGCTGCTGATTGGGTCCAATGATAATAAACAAGTGCTCTAGGTTGGGCCAATCATGCTGATCAGGAGATTAAAATGGTCTTATTCTTGAGTCTAGAAAGCTTTAGATTGGTTGACAAGTTCTGTAGAATCCCACGAATTGAAAAGAAAGATGTGTGTGTGGGTATGAGCCCTTCTGCACACAAAAAAATCAATAAATATCCATTATGACTACCTCTGTACCAGGAAATGTGGAAGATGTAATGTGGTCTATGCCACAGGGAAATTCACAATCGAGTTGTGACAGGTCATATAATTATAAGTAAATTGTTATTAATAAAAGTTAAATTGGGCCGGGCATGGTGGCTCATGCCTGTAATCCCAGCACTTTGAGAGGCCGAGACGGGTGGATCACGAGGTCAAGAGTTTGAGACCAGTCTGACCAACACGGTGAAACCCTGTCTCTACTAAAAATACAAAAATTAGCCGGGCATGCTGGTGCGCACCTGTAATCCCAGCTACTTAAGAGGCTGAGGCAGGGGAATCGCTTGAACCCGGGCGGCAGAGGTTGCAGTGAGCCGAGATTACACCATTGCACTCCAGCCTGGGTGACAGAGTGAGACTCTGTCTCAAAAAAAAAAAAAAGTGTTTATTAGAGTCTTAGGCTTTAGGTGAGTATAACTTACTGTTATTTTCCTGTTCTATGTCTAGCAAATTATCAAATATATAAAAATCTGGGAGGAAAATGGGCTATGTGTATATGTGTGTGTGTGTGTGATATCTATATCATCTATATCTACATCTATATCCATATCTCTGTATCTATCTATATATCACTTCTCTATCAGGTAATCAAAGTAAGGTCTCTAAAAGTGGAATTGGAGCCTAGAGATAAAAGGTTAGAAATGGGATCACCTTAGACATAATAGAACCCAAACTGGTTATTTCGTGTCTGAGGAAGGAAGCACATAAAATTTCACCTCCAGAGAGTCAAGTATGTCATTTTATTATTAGGGGAAGTATTTTTTAAGGAAGTTTTTAAGCTTTTATTACAAACAGTTCTCCTTGTAGATTCTCTTAAAGGCTTCAATGACACCAGTCTCCTAATTTATACAAAACCCAGGTTTATGTGTACTGAGAGCAATAAAAAAAGAGCTTATACAATTTCACTTATGAAAACTTGGCACTCAAGAGTAATCCTGAACTTCTCTTCTTCCCTCACCCTTCATTCAAGACTTCACCAAATCCTGTACATGAGTGATTCTCAAGAATGCAAAGAAGAGTTCCTCACAACAAAAAATTGTTTACCTCAAAATGTCAATAGTTCAAAGGATGAGACACCCCTTTGCAGAATTTACCTCCGAAGAATATGTCCAAATATGTCCAGTACTCTCTGACTCCATTGCTACCTCATCTCACCCTTGAACCATGTCAATCACCTCCTAGTTGGTTTCACTAACTCCTGTCTAGTACCCTGAAGCTCATTCTTTATGAAGCAGCCAAAATGAACTTTCCAGTCTATAACGCTGTGGTTAAAATATTGCTAAAACTTGTCCAGTGGCTTACCAACACACAGAGGGAGAGGTGAAGAAATAAGCAAATCACACAAAATCACGTCAATTACGGTAAGGAGTTTGGCTATTACTTTCAGATTCATTCTCTTTCCCTGGCTTTTTGTCTTTCCATCACCTTTCTGTTTTAAGAATATTCCAAACTTATTCTTGTTTATGACTTTGGTACCTTTCAATCCTTCTGTCTGAAGTACCCTTTCCCTAGATATGTGCTTCATTAACTTCTTCTTGTTATTCATTTATCCAAGAGACTTTTCTTATCTACTTTGAAATGGGCCCCTCTTCACACTCTCTCATTGCCAATTCACCATCCATTCATAATATTTCCATATTTTAAATGTATCTTACTTTTCATCTTCATAGGCAGTATCATCTAAAATGCGATGATTTCAGATCATGGTAAGATTTGTATTTCCATTCCCATGCTTTAGAACAAAAGCCCCTGTGGTGGCAAAATAAGGGCCTCCAAAGATGTCCATAACCTGGACCTGTGAATAGATTGGGATTCACGGTGTTTTAGTTCAGGTTGCAATAACAAAT
Organism: Pongo pygmaeus; assembly: GCF_028885625.2. Lineage (NCBI taxonomy): Eukaryota > Metazoa > Chordata > Mammalia > Primates > Hominidae > Pongo > Pongo pygmaeus. The sequence continues at coordinate 57,476,291 of NC_072391.2, forward strand.
TTCCATAAATTGGGTGGCTTATAAACAACAGAAATTTGTTTCTCACAGTTCTGAAGGGTGAAAGTCTGGTATCAGGGTATCAGCATGGTCAGGTTCTGCAGATCGCCTACTTCTCATTATGTCTTCACATGGCCGAAAGGGAGAACTATCTGGGGTCATTTCATAAAGGCATGAATTGCTTCTTGAGGTCTCCACCTTTATGACCTAATTACCTCCCAAAGGCTCCACCTCCCCATATCATCATTTTTGGGGTAGAGAAGATAGAATTTTAATGTATGAGTTATGGAGGGACACAAACATTCTGTTACCAACCAATGGGTTCACCTTGCCTGCTGCCTAGACAGAACCAATTTATCAAGACAGGGGAATTGCAATAGAGAAAGAGTAATTCATGCAAAACCAACTGTGCAGGAGACTGAAGTTTTATTATTACTCAAATCAGTCTCCCTGAGCATTCAGGGATCAGAGTTTTTAAGGACAACTTGGTGGGTGGGGGAACCAGTGGCCTGACCAATCAGAGATGAAATCATAGGGAGTCAAAGCTGTCTTCTAATGCTGAGTCAGTTCCAGGTGGGGGCCACAATATCTGATGAGCCAGTTTATTGATCTGGGAGGTGCCAGCTGAGCCATCAAGTGCAAGGTCTGCAAAATATCTCAAGCACTGATCTTAGGAGCAGTTCAAGGAGGGTCAGAATCTTGTAGCCTCCAACTGCATGACTCCTAAATCGTAATTTTAATCTTGTGGCTAATTTGTTAGTCCTACAAAGGCAATTTAGTCCCCAAGCAAGAAGGAGGTTTGTTTTGGGAAAGGGCTGTTATTATCTTTGTTTTCAACTATAAACTAAATTCCTCCCAAAGTTAGTTCAGCCTATGCCCAGGAATGAACAAGGACAGCTTGGAGGTTAGACGCAAGGAAGAGTCGGTTAGGTTAGATCTCTTTCACTGTCAGTTACAATTTTGCAATGACGATTTCTTTTTTCTTTTTTTTCTTTCTTTTCTTTTCTTTCTTTGTTTTTTTTTTTTTTTCTTTTTTTTTTTTTTTTTTGAGATGGAGCCTTGCTCCATCACCCGGGCTGGAATGCAGTGGCATGATCTTGGCTCATTGCAACCTCCCCCTCCCAGGTTCAAGCGATTCTCCTGTCTCAGCCCCTCAGCAGGCAGGTACAGGTGCCTGCCACCATGCCTGGCTAATTTTTGTATTTTTAATAGAGACGGGGTTTCACTTTGTGACCTCAGATGATCCACCCGCCTCAGCCTCCCAAAGTGCTGGGATTACAGGCGTGAGCCACCATGCCCTGACTACAATGGCAATTTCAGTTCCATTCATTGAACATGACAAGGAAGAATTGAGGTTATACATCTCATTGAGATTGATAATCAGTTGAATTTGAGATGAGGAGATGATCCTGTATTATCCAGATGGCACAATGTAATCACAAGAGTCTTTATAAATGGGAGAGGGAGGCAGAAGTTAGTGTCAGTGGTGATGGAGCAAAATTTGACTGGGCATTGGTGACCTTAAAGATAGAAGGGGGGGCCTCAAACTAAGTAACACAGAAAGCCTCTAGAATCTGGAAAAAGAAAAGAAATGCATTCTCTCTTACAGCCTCTAGAAGGAACATAGCATTGCAGACACCTTGATTTTATCCCAGTGAGATTCATTCTAAACTTCTGACCTCCAAAGCTGTAAGATAATAAATAAATTTGTGTTGTATTAAGCAAAGATTCAATAGTATACATTTAATACATTTTACAAAAGTACATTTTAAGAAAGACATGGCTTCAAGTTATTTTCTTTTCTTTGATGAGAGACATGATTAAATAAATATTAAATATTCAACTAAAAGTAAAAAACGAAGATTATGAGGAAGAAAACAAAAAATTGCAAATACAAAAACAAGTGCAAATACTTTGAAATATATAGATAAATGACATTGATAAAAGTATCTAGTAGCTGATTCTTTGGAAAAAAATAATTATACCTGGAAATTTTAATTTGTAAAATTAAGATAAACAACTTAGAAATAAGAAAATGAATAAAACCATTGACGGAATTGAGATTTAAATGATAAAACAATGAAATTATTTTCATTCTTGAAGTGATTGTATTTACTTCTTTCATTGCTTTTCATCAGTGTTGGATTTGTATCAGTGTAATACCTTGTTTGGGGACATAGAAAAACAAAATTACCAGAGCAGATCTTAGGGCAAATGTATCCTTGAAAGGTATCATTTAAGCACCTCTCTCGTCTCCAGTGACCTACAGCTCACAATTTAAAATACATTCGTAATCTCAAAGCATAAAAAAAGAAGAAAAAAAAGAAAAAAATTTACAGTAACAGCACATAGGCATGCTTTCAAACAGAGGATAAAGCTTCTGTACAGAAAATTCTACAACTAAAGGCAGCTTAAGAAGACTTCTTAAGTCTTGAGCAAATTGTCCTTGGCAGAGTGACAAATCCCAACAGCACATAACTTCTTAGAGTTATCCCTTAATGTTTGAACTATATTATAAACTGAGAAAATAATGACAAGACTGCAAGTCAACATAAACAAGACAAAAAAGAGGATCTAATCCACTAGCAAAGGAATTGTTCTCTGATAATAAGGAATGACTGGAAGCACTGGTTCCCTTATTGGCTCATCTGTCTAAACAGCTGTAAAGCTTATGGTTTTATTTATTCTTTTGAATGCTACTAGTTTTGAGACTCCATTGAGTAGTTTAACATACCCATTGTCTTTCTAAATTGTCACATCTTATTCCATGTGGCAGAGTGATCACCACAATGATTTGATTTCAGATTGCTGACGGTGAGTGCTTTTCTAGGCAGAAAGGGCTGAATGCTCTGTTTGATTGAATTATATGGCCAACCAAATCATTAGAATACAGAAGAGAAAGTCCCTAAATTAGTAGAAGATATACCCTAGGAAGATTTCTCATAACTTGTAATTAACTTAATGCCACGTATTTAGCACAATTGATGATGCCAAAAGCTGTGTGCTTTGTTAGATATTAACTTGTTAAGCAATTGATTTACTCATGAAAAAGTCAGTACTTTTTTATTTCTATTTAAAACAGAAACAGATTGTTTCTACTTCTTTCCACCTGTGTGCATTATATATCATTTCTAGATACCAGTGTTTCTCCATATCCCAAGAATCTTTCAATAAGATGCTACTTCAGGGCTGCTATACAAGCAAGTCCTATTTTAGTTCTTGAAAGAGCATGTCTGGAAGTAACAGATTACAGTGGCATGTTTCAACCACATTGTTTAGGAGTTCTACAATTTATTATTGTTGATATGAGGCTTAATTACACACTAAGAAAACATAGCCAGGCCCAAAATTTCATTAATTAAACAATATTAATACATTACATATATAGAGAGAGAGAGAAAGAGAGAGACAGAGACAGAGAGAGAAAGATCGAGAGAAAGAGAATATCTTCAATGTGCAGGAGGACTTTTACCCAGGGTGCTGATAATTTTATGTTTGCTAAAATCCATGAGAAAGAAAGAATATGTGAACTTCATCCACCATTGACTTGGTACTAATTAAGTGTTGAGAACTTCTGGGTCAAAGAGCAAAAAAGAGGTGATGTGTTATAAGTGGGAGAGCAAGTCCTCCTTTGAGGGTGGATTGTTTAATGAATAGTTCAACATAGCCATGGAAAACACACTTGGACAGACAGATAGAAATTAAAAGATTGATTATACTCACAGGTCCTACAGACAGGTGGCAGGGCATGTGACACAAGGGGTCATATGGGAGGAGCTCCAGGGGAGCAGGTTCAACCATGCAGGAGGGGAGTCAAGAAAGAGAGTGAGAACCAGTGGGCAAGTGCCTTTACTGGGGAGTACACAAATGAAAGGTATGAGGGAGTTTTATGAATGCAATTCAACGTCACTAGGCCACAGTCAGACTGAGGCAAGAGGAACTTGTGGCTGGGACTAGTCTTTTCTCACTAGACCATCTGGTTGTCTGAGCAGGGTGCTCACAGCCTGTTTGTGAGGCTATTGATTGAGGCATCAGGAAAATATAAAGTTGTAAAAATTTATAATCCAGATGCTATCTTTGCAAAGCTGAGTCAAAAACCCTAAATATAAATCAAATTTTCTTGAAAGATATTTTATTTTCTAAAATTGCTAATTATTTTTGTCTTCCTCTTCAAGAAAACTAACAGATTTAAGGCTGATGGGATCATTGTTCTTGAGCACCAATATCCATAAAAATAGACTTTTTTTCCCACTTCATTTTGATATTTTCTGCTGTATTTGCAGTCATACGGACATTTTTCTAAGAATCACAGGGTATAGAATAGTATTGAAAGAAAGACATCCTTGATATTTAGAAACTGTGTAATCTTATGCAAGGAAAAAATCCTCAACAAGACTTATATATCTTTATTCATCCTCAAGTATCATCAGATCTACTTTAAAGAGGTGTAATGAGGACTCAGTGAGCTAATACTCAAAAAAGGGTTAGCAAAATGACAGGCACATGAAAATAAATATAAAAATATTGAGATCTCGCTATTATTAAAAAAGGACCACAATCCCAGTCTAAAACCCTTGGAGTCCAATGTTTCAGAAATTAGAATCTTTTTGCAGATTTTAGAAAGATAATAATGAGCATATATTCCGTATTATATAGGACTGATATATTAACAATTCAATAATTTTTGAATATAAAGACAGATTTTTAAAATACTACAATTGACTTACACCCTTTCAGGTCAGGTTCTGAGACAAAATGAGTTTAGGTCAGGTCAGATTTTGCATTAACAAGTTACAAAAATGTATTGTTGAAAGATTTGGGATTTCAGAATGGAAGTTTATCATATACATTATAGGAGGCAGCAAATTTTATTTCTTTTTATTTTAATTTTTTTTTTTGAGATGGAGTCTTGCCCTGTCACCGAGGCTGGAGTGCAGTGGAGTGATCTCAGCGCACTGTAGCCTCCGCCTCCCGTGTTCAAAAGATTCTTGTGCCTCAGCCTCCTGAGTAGCTGGGATTACGGGGGTGTGCTACCATGCCCAGCTAATTTTTGTATTTTTAGTAGAAACAGAATTTTGCCATGTTGGCCAGGCTGCTCTTGAACTCTTGATCTCAAGTGATCCACAGCCTCTCAAAGTGCTAGGATTACAGGTGTGAGTTACTGCACCTGGCCAGAGGCAGCGCATTTTAAATGCCTAGAAAACATCTGGCTATACATCGGGTTGAGTGCATGTTAAAACCTCATTCCTTCTTCATATTTCCTCCTTCCTCCTCTTAGAATTTGTCCCATTCCTCACTTCCCCAGTGCTGTGGGCTCCAATCTCTGAGGTACCCTGCAGGAAAGCTCTATGTTTTAGCATGAGTTCACACAGGGCGCTGAACTTCAAAACAGTTTTTACTCTTGGAGTTTCTTGCCATTTCTTGTACAGTGTCATCTTTCAGGCATCATTTCCTACTTCCCCCTTTCTGTGAATTTTCTACTTCCTTTGACATGTTGTTTTTAACACTAGTGATGTTAGCTCCTATCTGGTGATTGTCTCAATGAGCTGAGTTGAACTTCTTAGGAATATTCCCCAGCAAAAAGTTTCTTCAAATGCTTCCATCCTGTTTATCCCTGTTCTGATTTAATAACGATTGCAGCATCAGGTGAAGGTTTTGGTGTGAATAACACATACAACATGCACAAATGTGTATATACAGAAATCTGTACATATACCCATATATTTCTGTGTGCCATAATGCATAATACATACACACACATACATGCATACATACATACATACGTAATTTTCCCCTTAGGGATATAGACTCATGACAAGACTGAGATGTGTCTTCCTGACCTATACTCACTGGAAAATTATGCATATCTTAAGGGATGGGTCTGTGATTAAGCTGCACGGGAGGCAGGAGAAGAGCTACTTCCCATGTCTTTAAAATCTCCTTCCTTGAAGGGCAACTCATTAAAAACAAAACAAAACAAAACCCCAAAAACAACTCAGTGGATATTTAAAACAGTTTAGGCATCACAATAGATTCTATTCTGGGTCACTTTGCACACCCAAATTGTTTTTTTGAGACTATTAACAATGTCATGCTGAGCAATTTAATAAACATTCAGTGGTAAAGCCTGTTACTTTTGTTTTACTGGTTTGAAAAATCATCCTCATATATATCTACCTATGGTTATAAGCCTACTTTCTTAACTAGGTAATCTTAAAGAATAACTTCTGCATGTATGATAGGGATTTTTTATTCTGGGTGACAGAACCTATTTTGCAGTTTCTATTCACACCCAAATTGTTCTTGAGGAACAATTCAGGCATCATTTGTGTGGGCCTCCCACACTCAGAACAGGTTAATAGGCAATGTCACCTTCACTGGGCTATTCTTTGGATAAAGACCATTAAGGGAAATAGCTATTTCCGTGAGTGGCATATTAAAGTTCTAGCCTAGAGCTCTGTCTGCCTCTGGTTCCAATATTTGTGAGTGTGGCTTAGTGAAGAAGCTACAGTCATACTTTCTCCAGGGTGTAAATACCAGGGAATTTAGCCATAAAGCTGGAGCATGAGAAAGATCAGGGCTTGGAGTAAACCAAAAGAGGCTGAAAGAGAATGCTCACTTCTCATTACTCTATCACTTTCTCCTCTAAGTACCACAAAACCTCCCAATTTTCTGCGTGTTGTCCCGTCCTCATATCAAGCATCCTTTCGTTCTTTTCATTAGCTCTCCAGTCACCCTTATTCATGAGTTTATTAGTTCAGGCTGGGAATCTTGCCTCTGAGCTGATTTCCAGCCCCCGTGTACCATTTCTTAATATCTATGCCCATAAAATGTTATTTTAGAGTTAAGTGCTAGGCAAAGCTTTGTTCTCCCTAAGGATTTGTATGTTTATTGCATGTAGATTATAAGAATGATAAAACCAATTATCTTTCTCTTTTAATTTTGGCTGCCTGGAAGCTCAAAGCCAAATGTTTGGGTTAATCAAGAGTCTAAAGACTTACTCTAACTACTTTTTGGCGTTGTCTTTATTTCTCAATCCAGGTCTAGAGTTCACATTATAATGCTTTGCTTGCCTTTCTTGGCCTAGATATCTTATTTTAACTCACTTGCCCTGTTCCCATTTTGACTTTGGCTGAATGGAACTGAATTAATCATAATCTTGTGTTCATGTTGTATTTACATTTTATTTTAAAACATTTTTTCTAATTGCAGTTAATCTTATAATACAATAAATTCTTTGTGGAATAAGGCAAGGTATAAATAAATAGCTAGTAAGTGGTGCCTTTGCAGCAGGAAGAAAAATGAAGATAAGAGCAGGACTAGGAGGAATAAGATCTAATTACTCTGCATGACAAACTGGGATGAGGATGAGGTGACATTTGCTGAGCACAAGGAAAGGAAAGAGATGTGGGGGTTGGGTAAGATAGAAAATAAATCACAGTGACCATGGATAAATTATCTGTGTGGGAAATACTCATCGATTTGTAGGAACGGTGAAATGTTATATTAAATATGAGGGTTTTCTGCCCTAAAAAGGAATTTCCCTTTGCTACGGCAAATGTTTACTAAATTCTGCTACAATAGCCTGGAATTAATAGCACATGGAAGAAAAGATGACTTCCACTGTGTAACTTGACAGATAATTGAGATAGGATGGCAAGACTACGAAAGTTGGGATTGTTAAAAAATAATAAAGCGAATGGTAACAGTGACTCACAAGGAAATAGTGAGTATTCCAGTATATGAGACAGGGCTTGAGTTACTTCTTTCTTTCTTCTTGCCATTCTTTCCTTTTCCTTTGCCCTTTCTTTGTGTCCTCCTTTTTTTCATTCCTATTTTTCTCTCTTCTCTCTTTCCTTCATTTTCTTTCTTTATTATCTTCCTTCCTCCCTTCCTTCTCAGAAAGTGTTTGACTGACTTCTATGTGTCAGAGATTCTGCTAGGCATTTAGATCCGTAGGAGTAAAAAATAAATGCATGGCTTCTCACATCCCGAAGCTTATATCTTAGTATTAGGTTGGTGCAAAAGTTATTGCCATTAAAAGAAATGGCAAAAACTGCCATTGTTTTTGCACCAACCTAACAGATAACATATAAAAAAATTAAATAAAAAATAATGATTAGAATTTTTTATTAATAATATAATAAAATACTCTAATAAAAAATTCAAGGGGACAGAAAGAGAGAGAGAGGGGATGAGAGTTATTTTTGTTGGAGAACTTAGTTCTTAAACCATATGACTTGATAATTGAAGTAAAGGAAGACTCCTCAAAAGGCTAGAGGAATTCAGGACATTAAATCTCATTTAAGTATTTATTCACATTAATGGTGTTACAATTGGGTGCAGAAAGGAAAGCAAATCAGTTCATTGTTGTACATTTTCTACTTGGGCTTTGGTTCCCTTATATTCTGAATTAGCTACTGAAAAGTTGATGCCTTTATGTAAAAGTAAATCAAGTAGGTTCTCAAAAAATTTTAAATATAAATCTATTTGAATTTTCATCAAGAAAGTAAGAATCTCCATATCACAGTCTCCTTCAACCATGCTTTCATTCAATGTATGAATCTTGAGTGTTTTAATTTTTATTTTATTATTTTCATTTTTTCCATGAAGTTTTAAGAAAATTTATTTACAGAAAATATTTTAATTGTTCCAAATTAAGTTTTTGAGCTTCAAAATTAGAAAACATTACATTAACCCTGTCATGAGAAAGATAAGTTTTAATGATAATTTCTGATTGTTTTGTGCATTAGCCTACGAGTAGCGCCTATCAGTCTAGTGACCCTCCTGACCAAGACATTCACTTTTACTATCACCAGAGAGAAAAATAAGGGAAAGGCTAGAATCTAAGGTTTATTTTTAGATTATGAATGAGAGCATTACCAGTTAGTACTATGTTTTAAAAACTGATGAAATAATAATTATAGTAATAGCTTCCATTTTTCTACATTCAGGTATTTTGCAGACATTTACTTCATTTAATTCTTAAAAAGCCTCACAAAATAAGGATTATTGGCTCTCATTACATGAATTAAAGAAACCGAGTCCTAGAAGAATGAAGTAAAAATTTCACAGCTAAATTGTGTCAATTAGGGAGAGGCCAATTTGTGAATGTATGGCTCCAAAATTTATTCTCTTAACTACCATGCTACAGAATTGCTCTCTAGCCAAAGATATCAACAGACTAACAAACAAATAGATAAGACTCTCACAGGAGCTCCTGGAAGGTAGGTATCCAGAAAGTACTGAGGAAAGTAATAGGAAAAACTGACCACATCATAGTAATCTAATGGAAAATGGGCTGGACATGGTGCTCATGCCTGTAATACTAGCACTTTGGGAGGCCAAGACAGGAGGATTGCTTGTGGCCAGGAGTTCGAGATTAGCCTGGGCAATGCAGCAAGACCTCATCTCTTAAAAAATAATAATAAATAAAAATCATTAGCCAAGTATGGTGGCTTATGTCTATAGTCCCAGCTACTTAGGAGGCTGAGGAGGGAGGATCACTTGAGCCCAGGAGTTTGAGCTTGAGCTTGCAGTGAGCTATGATTGTTGAGCCACTGCACTGCAGCCTGGGTGACAGAGCAAGACCTCCAACTCTAAAAACAAACAAACACGAAGAATAGAAAACAGAAAGTTAGATGTGTATAAAAGTCTCTGAAGATATACTTGGCATTTAGTTCAAGTTGTCATAATTTCAATTCTCATGGCACCTCCTTGAAAGTAGTTGTTATCTTGCTTTGCAGATTAGGAAATTAAATTTAGAGAAGTTAAGTGATGTTACACTTACTGGCTGAGTGAATGGTCTTCACAGAGCCTGGGTCTGTATTGTCTTCTTTAAGGTGGAGAAGAAATAACTCCTTTTAGAATTATTATACCTAATGTGAGCATTAGAGGTAATTCAGATGAAATGTTTGTAGAGTAACTAGTGAATCGAAGTCATCTACTAATAATCACAATTTTTATTTATTATTATCATGAGTATCACCTGAAACTATTGCATTTTTCTCTATGTCATGCCTTGGCTTTTTATAATGTGGCCCTTGTTTCTTGCCAACAGTGAGTCATAGCCCATGGCCAAATAGAACCTCTTTTTAGAGAACAGGAAACACTGCTGCTATATTTAAACAATATTAGAGGACAATCTTTAGATAGATGAGAAAAATGTTAAATAATTTAGGAAATTAAGGGACATCTGACATGTCTGTCTCAGATCCTGACCTGCAGGAAGCCTACTTGATAATGGCCCCAGTTGCTGTGTTCTAGGATCCATCAAAGTGGCGCTTCCCACAGCCTGCTCCAAGCCTGTGTCTGAGCTGGGCAAACTTGCCGCTGAGAGGCACAGGACTCCTCTGATCAGCAGCCTTGGCTCCAGGACTCAGCATTGCATCTGACAAAACCTTCCTAGAACCACAGTGCAGCCTAAGACTTTTCCTAGACATTCTTCCTTTCCCTCTTGATTCCACAAGGTTTAAATTGGCATTGAGGTCTGATGATGTACCTAATCTCCGCATCTGCATTTTCCTCTCATAGGGCTTTTCCCTAATTAATCTCCTGCATATCTAACCCTCTTCTGGCATCTGCTTCTAACAAAGAAAAGCGAACTATTTAGAGATTCTCAAAGATCTTGATCTCCATCTCTCGTTATCAACATTTTTGAAAAATTTTCTTATTTTGGATAGTCCATTTTTTTTTTTTTTGGAAACAGAGTCTCACTCTGTCGCCCAGGCTGGAATGCAGCAGTGCGATCTTGGCTCACTGCAACCTCCACCTCCCAGGTTCAAGCAATTCTCCTGCCTCAGCCTCCCAAGTACCTGGGACTCCAGGTGTGTGCTACCATGCCTAGCTAATTTTTTTTTTTTTTGTATTTTTAGTAGAGACGGGGTTTCACCGTGTTAGCCAGGATGGTCTTGATCTCCTGACCTTGTGATCTGCCTGCCTTAGCCTCCCAAAGTGCTGGGATTACAGGCGTGAGCCACCATGCCCGCTGGATTGTCTGTTTTTTAACCAAACTGGAAAAAGACAAGGTTGTAGTAGATGACTCTTTCAGTTGCTTTTATTTTATAATTCTAGACCTACCAAATGCTCTCTGTAGTTTGGATGAACACATTTGTTTCTTATATTTTAGTACTAGATCAGAGTGTTGTTAAATGGTTGTTCCGTGTGTAAATTATTCCTTGATCTAATAAATATTGTTTCATCAAAAAGTAAACACTGCTTTGATTTTTGGCTCATAGATACCAACATATGTAACATAAGAACAACAGCAACAAAACTCAAGTCTTTGAAGTTTGACTATTATTAACACTTCTGTTCCAAAACTACTTATGTAATTATATATTAAAGCATGCAATTCTTTCCTAATTGTTTTTTTTCTTTCCATTAAAAGTACCTTAAAGAAGGAAAATTATATGTCCATCAAAAGCTGACTTCAAATTCAACTATTCTATTAGTTTTGAACTAGTGGCAATAGTAACAAAATTTTAAATCCCATCATGATAGAAAATACAATCTCGCTTCTAGGTAGATTGCTTCTTCCGAAGTCAATACTTGATTCTTTGAAGGCACAATAGCTGTATTATTCACCTAAATGACAAATAGATGAAATATAGGGGTTTTAGTACAGAAGAGAAATGTTATGGTATTTGCGCTACAACTACAAGAAGCAATAGTTATTGTTTGTCCTCAATTAAGCGGCACACACTGATAATCCATCTTTATCAGTGGAATGGAACATGAACCTGAGAAACCACAAGATTTAATCTAAAATGGAGTGTTGAGATTTTCCAAAATCTCTTACACATTATCTCAGTGTAGGACTACTTTTGATAATCTTGTTCTAAGGCTATGATCAATGAGAACTTAAAGAAGGATTTAGTGGTGATGATAGGATTTTATTCCCTTGAAAGATGCCACACTGGGGAAAAATGCATTAATGGATAAGAATTTTTGAAACTTGTTACTTGATAAAATTTTACAATAGATGTTTAAGAACTTTGTTTTCAAAGGGCTTTCAAGCACAATTTTCACAGTAATTGTCTTAATATAATGGCATGTCCAACCTTAATATGCAAGAACTGAAGAGATAGTCGTTCCAGGTTTTGAGGTGTCCTCAATTGAAATGCAATGAAATTTTGCTTAGAAAAAGTTTGTCAATAACAGGTTTCCTTAAATTCATCCTAGCTGTGAGATGCACATTCAAATTTTATTAAAGTCATTTAATTTTAAGCATTTTCCTCACATTCGCAGAATTGTACAAATTTGGGTTCCATTCAAATGAAATCAGGAAGAAAGCAGATGCATCATTAGCGTCCATGGAAGTCAGGTCCAGGAATAAAACCATGCCTGCCGTCTGATTGGTGTTACCTGCCTGAGCTCTATTTGTGATCAGATTAGCTATCACTTTAGTTAGAAAAAAATCAATTGCAAAAATATTAGCCATCCTTCGAGATGAAAGACAAATTATTTCAAAGAGTTTGTACTGTTCCTCAACCCCAAAGTGAGGGCTGAAATATTTAATACTCTGCACCAACTCGGTCTGATTTGGCAGGCTGCACTTAGATTTTAGCAATTACCGCCAACATTTTAAAATTTGATAAAACCAAATGTGGTTGGCCAAGATTCTGTCATTTTCATTTTTAAACCCATTTGTAAGGTACACTAAATCTTCCCCTTCACATTGGGGAGAGCTGGGCTCGCTAAATTGCATTTAGGGAGAAGATTTTAATTTTAAACAGAATGTTCTTCTCTGCCTAAGTATTTCTTCTATACACCATAGTAACTATATTTCTCTTGTCTCTCTGTATCTTGGTCTCAAAAAAAACTTGATGTATGTGTGTGTGTGCACATCCTTTCAGAAATCCAGAGGTTTAATTGTGTTCATATATTTCAACTCATTATTAAACAGATTCTTCATTTGGAAAATCTCTTTCCTTCCTGATATCAGTTGCATTCTAATTCTATGATCTCATCAATATATTTTATCAACAAAGTAACATAGATTAGAAAGGGAAGACTCCCATGTTCTTATGTATTTGCATTTCCAGTTGGATATTTTTAAGACTTAGTGGTCATTTATTCATTGAAAAAAATTATTTTCTTTTTGAAGAGAGTCTGACAATAGTCCTGATATCCTTAACTTTGGTTACTATCATGGTTTCAAATTATCATATCCTCCCCAAACCTTTATAGCCTCCAATCCCCTGTAACTTCAAACGTTTCTTCACTCTTTATCTTATGCGTGTCACATCTTCTTATTTGCTTGCTTGTCTTCTGATCGTCTTCCACTATGGTCCCATTTTCTGGACAAAGTCTTCTTTCATGCCCCCATGCTTTCTTCCAGTCAATTATTTTTGCTGAAAACCTGGACTTTCTCTGCCCTCCAATCCAGCTAACATTTTTCTGATTTTATGGCTAGAAAAACTCTAAGCCGTTCATTACTCTAAAATATAAGCATACTTCCCTCTTTTTTGTATCTTTTTAAAAAAACATTTAAGTTCAGGGGTACATGTGCAGCTTTGTTATGTAGGTAAACTCATGTTACAGGGGTTTGTCGTACAGATTATTTCATCACCCAGGTATTAAGCCTAGTACCTATTAGTTATTTTTCCTGATCCTCTCTTTCCTTCCACCCTCCAGTCTCAGGTAGACCCCAGTGTCTGTTGTTCCCCTCTATGTGTCCATGTGTTCTCATCATTTACCAGCCACTTGTAAGTGAGAACATGAGGGATTTACTTTTCTTTTCCTGCATTGATTTGCCAAGGATAATGGCCTCCAGCTCTGTCTATGTTTCTGCAAAAGATATGATTGTATTCATTTTTATGTCTGCATAGTATTCCACGGTGTCTATGTACCACATTTTCTTTATACAATCTACCATTGATGGATATTTAGGTTGATTTCATGTCTTTGCTATTATGAATAATGTTGCAATGAACATATGCGTTTGTGTGTCTTTATGATAGAGTGATTTATACTCCTTTGGATATATACCCAGTAACGGGATTGCTGGGTCGAATGGTAGTTCTGTTTTTAGGTCTTTGAGGAAACGCCACACTGCTTTCCACAATAGTTGAACAATTTACACTCCCACCAACAGTGTATAAGCATTCCTTTTTCTCCACAACCTTGCTAGCACCTGTTATTTTTTGACTGTTTAATAATAGCCATTCTGACTGGTGTTAGATGGTATTGCATTGTGGTTTTGATTTGCATCAGTGACATTGAGTTTTTTCATATGCTTGTTGGCTACAAGCATGTCTTCTTTTGAAAAGTGTCTGTTCATGTCCTTTGCCCACTTTTTTAATGGGGTTGTTTGTTTTTTCCTCATACATTTAAGTTCCTTATAGATGCTAGATAGTAGACAGTTGTCAGATGTATAGTTTGCAAAAATATTCTCCTATTGTGTATGTTGTCTGTCTACTTTGGTTATAGTTTCTTTTGCTGTGCAGAGACTCTTTAGTTTAATTAGATCCCATTTGTCCATTTTTGCTTTTTGTCTTAATTGCTTTTGGCATCTTAGTCATGAAGTCTTTGCCCATGCCTATGTCCAGAACGGTATTGCCTAGGTTGTCTTCCAGGGTTTTTATAGTTTTGGGTTTTACAGTTAAGTCTTTAGTTCATCCTGAGTTGATTTTTGTTTTTTGTTTCTTTGTTTGCTTTTGCTCTTTTTGAGATGAAGTTTTGCTCTTGTTGCTTAGGCTGGGGAGCAATGGTGCGATCTTGGCTCACTGCAACTGCCACCTCCTGGGTTCAAGCAATTCTTCTGCCTCAGCTTCCCCAGTAGCTGGGATTACAGGTGACTGCCACCATGTCCGGCTAATTTTTTGTATTTTTAGTAGAGACTGGGTTTCACCATTTTGGTCAGTCTGGTCTCGAACGCCTGACCTTAGGTGATCCACCCGCCTCAGCCTCCCAAAGTGCTGGGATTACAGGAGTGAACCATTGCACCTAGCCTTGAGTTGATTTTTTTTTTTTTTTTTTGAGATGGAGTCTCGCTCTGTCAGGTGGCTGGAGTGCAGTGGCACGATCTTGGCTCACTGCAACCTCCACCTCCCGGGTTCAAGCAATTCTTCTGCCTCAGCTTCCCGAGTAGCTGGGATTACAGGTGCAAGCCACCGCACCCAGCTAATTTTTGTATTTTTAGTAAAGACAGGGTTTCACCATATTGGTCAGGCTGGTCTCGAACTCCTGACATTGTGATCCACCTGCCTCGGCCTCCCAAAGTGCTGGGATTACAGGCGTGAGCCACCACTCCCAGCCCCTTGAGTTGATTTTTGTATATGCTTAAAGAAGGGGTCCAGTTTTAATCTTTTGCATGTGGCTGGCCAATTATCCTAGAACTATTTATTGACTAGGGAGTCCTTTCCTCATTGGTTATTTTTGTCAAGTTTCTAAAAGATTAGATTGTTGTAGGTGTGTGGGCTTATTTCTGGGCTCTCTATTCTGTTCCATTTGTCTATGTGTCTGTTTTTCTGTCAGTGCAAAGCTGTTTTAGTTACTGTAGCCCTGTAGTATAGTTTGAAGTTGGGTAGCATGATGCCTTCAGCTATGTTCTTTTTGCTTAGGATTGCCTTGGTTATTTGGGCTATTTTGTGGTTTTGGTTTTATATGAATTTTAAAATAGGTTTTCTTTTTCGTTGTTTGTTTGTTTATTTTAATTTTGTAAAGAATATCATTTGTCATTTGATAAGAATAGCACTGAATCTGCAAACTGCTTTGGGCAGTATGGATATTTTAATGAATTGATTCTTCCTATCTGTAAACATGGGATATTTTTTCATTTGTTTGTGTCATCTCTGATTTCTTTGAAGAGTGTTTTGTAATTCTCATTGTAGAGATTATTCTCCTCCCTAGTTAGCTGTATTCCTAAGTGTATATGTATATATACACAGATGATATGTAGACCATTGAGAATGACTGTATTCTACAAGATGTTATTAAAAAAAAAAATAGGCGGTAAGCTGGATTTGCTTGACAAGTTGTAGTTGCTGAGTCCTACTCTAGATGATCACATGCCAAAGTGTTTTGTCCAGAACATTATGTATATGAACTGCTCCATGTAAAAAAGGATCCCTTGATCAATAAGTTTAGAGAATAAAATATACACATATCAGGGATTTCAATTATGCAAAAAACTATGACATTGAGAGGACTTTACCTTCACTTACTTATTTCATTTTTAATCATATTGGACTATGCAATCTTTATTTTAAATTTTATAACTTTTAATATGTTAAAGGCATTGAACCATGTTTTCCAGTGAAAGTCTTGAATCTGTCCCTACTTCTCTATGTCACTGCCACTGATCTGGTTCAGTTCCTTGGTTTTCCTTTCCTTTATATTTCATTTTGTTTTGTTGTTCTGTTTTATTTATCTTAAAAAATAATACATGCATATGAGAAAAAAATTGAAAAGTAACAAAAGTTATCTAATAAAAAGTAGATCCCTTCTCCTTAGAGCCCCAAATCCTACTGCAGAGTCAAATGGTATTGGTTTTGTGTGTATCTACTATATTCTTATACATATAAAAGCAAAATATGAATTTGTGTGTGTGTGTGCATATGTGCATTCTTTTGATCTCTTTCTTTCACATGAGTTTGGGGATTCTATAAAAATATATAAATTGGTACCTTTCAGTGTTCTATTGGCTGAAGACAGAACCAGAACTCTTATATGGAGAAAAATGTGTAACATTCCAATTAGAATTTGATCATTTCCTATCTCCAGACCCATATCCTACTACTCTCCCTCTAACAGCACTTAGATTTTATGGACCTCAGTTTTCCTATCTGTAAAAAGGAAGGAGGAGAGGAAATAATAACACTATTATCATACATATTTTATGGGTATTAATGCAGTCTTGTCTATAAAATATTAAGCACATAATAAGTATTCAATAGATGGTGGCTACAGGATAGTGATGATAGGAGTGGTGTTACACGTAATGTGTGGGAGCCATTGTACAGTTGGGGTATTGCCAACAAGGGTCTGATATTTCATGGCATTCTGGAGTTTAAAAACTATTTGAAGTGTGTAATCCCATTTAATCCTTATTCACCAATCATTTATGTATCTATTCTTCCCATCACGAGACAGAAACATAGTAAGAATTCAAATGTTAGACAATATTAACAAGAATTTCAAGGAACTTATATTCTAGGATGGGAAATAGATGGTAAATAAACCAATGTATCAATTTAACAATTGTCTATTATGGTGAGGACTCTGCAGGCAATAAAGAAGATTACATAGTACGAGTTAAAGGGTGGTTTGCTATTATAGATAGCTAGGCTGGAGCTGTACTTTACATGGGCGCCAATCTCATAAAATATAAAATGTCATTGATGGCTCTGGGGTTGGGCGACCAAAGTGGACATGTTGAATCTTAAGGGCTCCAAGAATATTCTTGGAACTTATTTTAACCTATACTCAGAAAATAAAAGTAATTCAAATTCTTATAGAATTTATTTATTTCCTTTAGGACTTGAGGAACTTAGTAAAACAAGACAGTCTCTTGCCATAGACTGCTGGTGGAAGGATGAAAATTTGTAATAGAACAAATCAACAAGAAAAGAAACTCCAACTAACCTTTTGATTAAGCGCAATAGTGCAAAAGCACAAATGGCAAAAACAACTTATCCAAAGCTGCTGCTGCTTCTCTTCAATGCTTTTTTTGTTTTTTTTTTCCAAGGTCTGGCTCTGTTGCTCAGTCTGGAGTGCAGTGGTGCAGTGGCACAATCTTGGCTAACTGCAACCTCTGTGCCTCCCAGGCTCAAGTGATCCTCCTACCTCAGCCTCCCAAGTAGCTGGAACTACAGTTGCATGCCACCATACCCAGCTAATTTTTATACTTTTTTGGTAGACAATAGATACAGGATTTTGCCATATTGCCCAGGCTGGTCTCGAACTTCTGGGTTTAAGTGATCCTCCAGTCTCAGCCTCCCAAAGTGCTGGAATTGCAGCTGTGACCCACCATGTCGAGCTTCTTCAATACTTCTTAACAGACATTTGGGTGACAGAATGAGAGAAAGTGCAATATCCTTTTCAGGAAAGATTGGCTCATTACACTTTTGCTGAGATGTAATATATATTTTGGGAAGAAATACGTAGTCAAATTAGAACATATTAAGTAGAAGTTTAGAATTGTGTAATAAATTTTGGCCATTTTTTTCTGTAGACAAAAGGAAGTCATTGAATCATTTTCTAATTACCCAGAGCATTTACTAAAAAAAGAAATACTGCATAGCTCTTACAAGCATTACCTATATTATAGGCACTTTCTATCCATTTCTCTATGAACTCACATAGCAACCTCAGAAAGTAAACATTAATATCTCTACTTTACAAGTGAAGAAACACTACTAAGTCTTTGAGATAAACAGGAAACAATGTTCTGCAACCTATATTTCAGTCCTGTTGTGCAGATGTATATATTGTCTACATCTCAGTTCCTTAAATACATAGATTCTCACTATATACCGATTGCCTTCAATATGGTTTCCCATCAAAGCAGCACCATGAATGGTGGTTATGTTCTTTGCCAATGTTGCTCTATTTTATTTATAGCTGAATAGTATAGAATATCTTTTAAATATAAGTTGGCTTCATTATATATCTGTATCTATATATGTCTGTGTATATATATGTGTGTATATATATGTGTGTGTATATATATATACACACACACACACAGATATCTCAAAATTCTGAGGTTCTTCTGACCCATCTGAAGGCTAGACTCCAATTAGGTACACAGTAATCAGAGCGAGGGGCTGCAGGAATGTCCATGTTGGGAGAGAGCTTTGCTGACATGGATAGGAAAGATACGGTGGAGAGGTGTGCATCAGCAGCCCTGGTGGCAGACATTAGTAAGGATTATAGGAACAGGTTGTGACCATGCAGAGTCTTCAGTGACAAAAACATTTTCAGCCATGGGTAGAATTATCTGTGAGCAGGGCCAGCAGGTGCTCATATAATCTTTAGCAGAATAAAAGGTATTTAAAAGTCAGAAACGTGTGTGTGTGTGTATGTGTGTGTGTGAAATATTCTTAATTTGAGTGAAAAACACTATTACCCTTTTCCTGTGTGCTTTTGATTTTTTTAGTCTTAAATGTTGTGCCACTGTCTGCTGCTGGGAAACTCCTATTAACTTTCCAAACTCAGCTCCATCATAAACTCTTCCAAGAAGTCTTCCTTGATGCCATTCGCAATCCTTTCCTTTTCACTTTGCACATTCCTCTCTTTGTGTGCTTTCCACACCACACTAAATGTTGTTTATCTGACTGTCTCTCTTAAATCTAAAGCTGCTGAGGACACAGCCAGTGCCTTATTCATCCTCTGTTCCACGTATCGATATCTGTAGATATAGCAAAAATACTCTGTCTTGAATTGAATTAAACAAATGGTAAATTAATAGGTGCAATTTCACCATAGGAAGGCACAAGTGGGGTTAATTAGTAAAAGATTCTAGAGAAACAGCGGATAAAACATCAAGTGCAGTTTTCCCTCTCAAATCCAGTTCTTTGCCCTCCCTCCCGTTTCCTGATTTGTGATGAAAGATGTAAAGCTGTTGGGCTTTTATGAATCTTGCCACTAGCCTACAAAACCTTTCAAATATAATTCAATTTCATGCAGACAGAGACTCAGAGCAACTTGGCAGTTAACAGCTAATGGCTTTTAAGGGTTTAAGTCAGCCCTAAACATTACTCCAATGAGTTTGTGCGGTTTAATTACCTTAAAACATTAAGTAGTCAAGGAGTCCATCAATATACATGCATTTAGAGATATCAAATGTGCGCTGTTCACAAATATAGCCTTGAAGGTGTCTAATATAGCATCTTATTTTGCCAAAAAAGCATGTAAAAATAGTTTAAGTCTACTTATTTGAGGCTAATGATGTGTGCCATCATTAAGCTGGAAGAAATGTGAACTCAAAAATTATTCTTTAAACAGCAAGGAACAGCTTTACAACGCAAGGGACAGAGCGATTTCTGCCTTACCCCATTCTCCCCCATACTATGTTAATTTTAAGCAGTGCACCTAGAGGCTAAGATGTCCGACTCTGGATTTCAACAGCTCTGGGTTCATATCCCACTTCTGCAATTTGTAGGAAAGTAAAGTAATAAGATAATACGTTTGTGGAGAACAATGATAATAATTATTCAGCTGGGTTTTTGTGAATATTTTATGAAATTACGCATGTAAAGATGTTAATAATAATAGATAATATGTGCTAGGCAGTCTTTGATTTTAAAAGCCTATTCTTGAGGACATGGAGGAAAGGAAAAAAATGAGTTCGAAGGGTCAGTATCCAATTTTAAGGCTGTAAAAATGAGCTTAATATCTCCATTGTGATTTTCCTTATTCAGACTGTAATTAAAGAAACCAACGATTGTCACTTATTTTATGCACCGTTTGAGATGTTTTCTTCTCCAAAACTCATTTCCGTCCTTGGACTCACAATAACTTCATTACTCTTTTCAAGTCAAATCGCATCCCAATCTCAACCACTCAAATTGGCCTAAGATCCCACACTAACAAAATGTTAATATTTATGAGTAATGCATTTTGGGCTCAGAGATAGGAAGAGAAACCTTCAGGGAGGCAGAAATGAGTTATTGGCCTGCTATAGAATGTGTCATTTGGAGAGAACCGCACTGTAGAAAGAGACGATTCAAATGCTTGATTTCAAGGGGCAATGCAATCTAGTTTACTAATCTCTCATTATACTAAGGCGAGGCTTTTATGAACACTGCTCATTAGCATCTCAATAGCATTAAAAATACAGATAACGGGTGACAATTTTATTCTTATTACTAAGCAATTCCAAAAATTTTCATTCATTAATCCATCATTCAAAAATTAAGACTGGCAAAAGGTAAAAGCAGATCATTTGAACCATATACATTTGAACCATATAGACATGGGCATTATATGTTACTTATTGTTTGTTTGTTTATTTATTTATTTATTTTTTGAGATGGAATTTCATTCTTGTTGCCCAGGTTGGAGTGCAATGGCGCGATCTCAGCTCACTGCAACCTCCCCCTCCAGTGTTCAAGCGATATTCCTGTCTCAGCCTCTCGAGTAGCTGGGACTACAGGTGCCCGCCACCACGCCCAGCTAAGTTTTGGTATTTTTAGTAAAGATGGGGTTTCACCATATTGGCTGAGTTGGTCTTGAACTCCTGACCTCAGGTGATCCGCCCGTCTCAGCCTCTCAAAGTGCTGGGATTACAGGCGTGAGCCACCACGCCCAGACTGTTTATTTATTTTTAATTTACAGATTTCTAAGTAATGTAAGTGAACACCTCCGTGGCCTCTGAAGTCATTTTTCTCCCTGAGCCACCTCTTCACCTAGGCTGCCATTGCTCTCCTTTCTTCTTTCCTCACATCCTATGTTGCCCCCACTCCATGCAAGCTGATGTCTCCCCTGTAGTAGAACTCAGTGTTGAGGCTGGAATTGAAATCGGATGGTCAAGTTTCATCTAATGCATATAAAAATGTTTTCGCCCATTATCTGGTTAGAGGAAAAGGTAAATTTTTGTTGTTGTTGCTTTTTGCCTTAGAGGGATAACAAGAAAGTTGGATTGGCTGGTAAAAAGCCTTAACTTAACATCTGTTAGTTGAAGCTGGGCAAGCCAATTCCCCCAAAATTGGCACATAATCCTCTTGAGTGAGCAAAGCTGCCATGTGAGCTCAGAGGTTTCAATTAGAGTATAAAGGGATCTGAATTTATATTCTGCAATGGGAAAGGGTGACTTAACAAAGGAAAGAAAGAATATGTAATCGGCTTTTCTTCTTTTATTTTGATGGAGTAAATCTGTCATTTTTTACAATGAGACATATGAAATTTACTCTCTTGGTTATTTTGACATATATAATACAGTGTTATTGACTATAGTCACCCTGCTGTGTAATAGGTCTCAAAAGCTATTTCTCCTGTCTATCTTAAATGTTGTACCCTGGCTGGGCATGATGGCTCACACCTGTAATCCCAGCACTTTGGGAGGTCACCATAGTTGGAGGCATCACACTCCTTGATTTCAAAACATAGAGCACTTATAATCAAACAGCATGGTACTGGCATTAAAACAGACATATCAACCAAGGGTATAGGTTAATTAAAAACCCAGAAATAAATCCATGCATTAATGATCAACTGATTTTTGACAGAGGTGGCATGAACACACAATGGGGAAGACATTGTCTACATTAAGTGGTATTAGAAAAACTGAATATTTACATGCAGAAGAATGAAATTAGACACTCATACTATATAAAAATGCAAAGTGAATAAAGATTTAAATATAATAAATGAAATTGGAAAATTGCCAGAAAAATACATACGGGGAAAGCTTCATGTCACAAGCTCCAGCACAGTATGTGGAGACAACGTACAGATTGGGAGGAAATATTTCCAAATTATCCATCTGATAAGGGATTAATATCCAAAATAAGTAAGGCTTTTTTCTTTTTATTCTTATTCTTATTCTTATTATTATTATTATACTTTAGGTTTTATGGTACATGTGCGCAATGTGCAGGTAAGTTACATATGTACACATGTGCCATGCTGGTGCACTGCACCCACCAACTCGTCATCTAGCATTAGGTATATCTCCCAATGCTATCCTTCCCCCCTCCCCCCACCCCACAACAGTCCCCAAAGTGTGATGTTCCCCTTCCTGTGTCCATGTGTTCTCATTGTTCAATTCCCACCTATGAGTGAGAATATGCGGTGTTTGGTTTTTTGTTCTTGAGATAGTTTACTGAGAATGATGATTTCCAATTTCATCCATGTCCCTACAAAGGACATGAACTCATCATTTTTTATGGCTGCATAGTATTCCATGGTGTATATATGCCACATTTTCTTAATCCAGTCTATCATTGTTGGACATTTGGGTTGGTTCCAAGTCTTTGCTATTGTGAATAATGCGGCAATAAACATACGTGTGCATGTGTCTTTATAGCAGCATGATTTATAGTCCTTTGGGTATATACCCAGTAATGGGATGGCTGGGTCCAATGGAATTTCTAGTTCTAGATCCCTGAGGAATCGCCACACTGACTTCCACAAGGGTTGAACTAGTTTACAGTCCCACCAACAGTGTAAAAGTGTTCCTATTTCTCCACATCCTCTCCAGCACCTGTTGTTTCCTGACTTTTTAATGATTGCCATTCTAACTGGTGTGAGATGGTATCTCATTGTGGTTTTGATTTGCATTTCTCTGATGGCCAATGATGGTGAGCATTTTTTCATGTGTTTTTTGGCTGCATAAATGTCTTCTTTTGAGAAGTGTCTGTTCATGTCCTTCACCCACTTTTTGATGGGGTTGTTTGTTTTTTTCTTGTAAATTTGTTGGAGTTCATTGTAGATTCTGGATATTAGCCCTTTGTCAGATGAGTAGGTTGCAAAAATTTTCTCCCATTTTGTAGGTTGCCTGTTCACTCTGATGGTAGTTTCCTTTGCTGTGCAGAAGCTCTTTAGTTTAATTAGATCCCATTTGTCAATTTTGGCTTTTGTGGCCATTGCTTTTGGTGTTTTAGACATGAAGTCCTTGCCCATGCCTATGTCCTGAATGGTAATGCCTAGGTTTTCTTCTAGGGTTTTTATGGTTTTAGGTCTAACGTTTAAGTCTTTAATCCATCTTGAATTGATTTTTGTATAAGGTGTAAGGAAGGGATCCAGTTCCAGCTTTCTACATATGGCTAGCCAGTTTTCCCAGCACCATTTATTAAATAGGGAATCCTTTCCCCATTTCTTGTTTTTGTCAGGTTTGTCAAAGATCAGATACTTGTAGATATGTGGCATTATTTCTGACGGCTCTGTTCTGTTCCATTGATCTATATCTCTGTTTTGGTACCAGTACCATGCTGTTTTGGTTACTGTAGCCTTGTAGTATAGTTTGAAGTCAGGTAGTGTGATGCCTCCAGCTTTGTTCTTTTGGCTTAGGATTGACTTGGCGATGCGGGCTCTATTTTGGTTCCATATGAACTTTAAAGTAGTTTTTTCCAATTCTGTGAAGAAAGTCATTGGTAGCTTGATGGGGATGGCATTGAATCTGTAAATTACCTTGGGAAGGATGGCCATTTTCATGATATTGATTCTTCCTACCCATGAGCATGGAATGTTCTTCCATTTGTTTGTATCCTCTTTTATTTCCTTGAGCAGTGGTTTGTAGTTCTCCTTGAAGAGGTCTTTCACATCCCTTGTAAGTTGGATTCCTAGGTACTTTATTCTCTTTGAAGCAATTGTGAATGGGAGTTCACTCATGATTTGGCTCTCTGTTTGTCTGTTATTGATGTATAAGAATGCTTGTGATTTTTGCACATTGATTTTGTATCTTGAGACTTTGCTGAAGTTGCTTATCAGCTTAAGGAGATTTTGGGCTGAGACAATGGGGTTTTCTAGATATACTATCATGTCATCTGCAAACAGGGACAATTTGACTTCCTCTTTTCCTAATTGAATACCCTTGATTTCCTTCTCCTGCCTAATTGCCCTGGCCAGAACTTCCAACACTATGTTGAATAGAAGTGGTGAGAGAGGGCATCCCTGTCTTGTGCCAGTTTTCAAAGGCAATGCTTCCAGTTTTTGCCCATTCAGTATGATATTGGCTGTGGGTTTGTCATAAATAGCTCTTATTATTTTGAGATACGTCCCATCAATTCCTAATTTATTGAGAGTTTTTAGCATGAAGGTTGTTGAATTTTGTCAAAGGCCTTTTCTGCATCTATTGAGATAATCATGTGGTTTTTGTCTTTGGTTCTGTTTATATGCTGGATTACATTTATTGATTTGTGTATATTGAACCAGCCTTGCATCCCAGGGATGAAGCCCACTTGATCATGGTGGATAAGCTTTTTGATGTGCTGCTGGATTCGATTTGCCAGTATTTTATTGAGGATTTTTGCATCAATGTTCATCAAGGATATTGGTCTAAAATTCTCTTTTTTTGTTGTGTCTCTGCCAGGCTTTGGTATCAGGATGATGCTGGCCTCATAAAATGAGTTAGGGAGGATTCCCTCTTTTTCTATTGATTGGAATAGTTTCAGAAGGAATGGTACCAGCTCCTCCTTGTACCTCTGGTAGAATTCGGCTGTGAACCCATCTGGTCGTGGACTTTTTTTGGTTGGTAAGCTATTGATTATTGCCACAATTTCAGCTCCTGTTATTGGTCTATTCAGAGATTCAACTTCTTCCTGGTTTAGTCTTGGGAGGGTGTATGTGTTGAGGAATTTATCCATTTCTTCTAGATTTTCTAGTTTATTTGCATAGAGGTGTTTATAGTATTCTCTGATGGTAGTTTGTATTTCTGTGGGATCAGTGGTGATATCCCCTTTATCATTTTTTATTGCATCTATTTGATTCTTCTCTCTTTTTTTCTTTATTAATCTTGCTAGCGGTCTATCAATTTTGTTGATCCTTTCAAAAAACCAGCTCCTGGATTCATTAATTTTTTGAAGGGTTTTTTGTGTCTCTATTTCCGTCAGTTCTGCTCTGATTTTAGTTATTTCTTGCCTTTTGCTAGCTTTTGAATGTGTTTGCTCTTGCTTTTCTAGTTCTTTTAATTGTGATGTTAGGGTGTCAATTTTGGATCTTACCTGCTTTCTCTTGTGGGCATTTAGTGCTATAAATTTCCCTCTACACACTGCTTTGAATGCATCCCAGAGATTCTGGTATGTTGTGTCTTGGTTCTCATTGGTTTCAAAGAACATCTTTATTTCTGCCTTCATTTCGTTATGTACCCAGTAGTCATTCAGGAGCAGGTTGTTCAGTTTCCATGTAGTTGAGTGGTTTTGAGTGAGATTCTTAATCCTGAGTTCTAGCTTGATTGCACTGTGATCTGAGAGACAGTTTGTTACAATTTCTGTTCTTTTACATTTATTGAGGAGAGCTTTACTTCCAAGTATATGGTCAATTTTGGAATAGGTGTGGTGTGGTGCTGAAAAAAATGTATATTCTGTTGATTTGGGGTGGAGAGTTCTGTAGATGTCTATTAGGTCCGCTTGGTGCAGAGCTGAGTTCAATTCCTGGGTATCCTTGTTGACTTTCTGTCTCGTTGATCTGTCTAATGTTGACAGTGGGGTGTTAAAGTCTCCCATTATTAATGTGTAGGAGTCTAAGTCTCTTTGTAGGTCACTCAGGACTTGCTTTATGAATCTGGGTGCTCCTGTATTGGGTGCATATATATTTAGGATAGTTAGCTCTTCTTGTTGAATTAATCCCTTTACCATTATGTAATGGCCTTCTTTGTCTCTTTTGATCTTTGTTGGTTTAAAGTCTGTTTTATCAGAGACTAGGATTGCAACCCCTGCCTTTTTTTGTTTTCCATTTGCTTGGTAGATCTTCCTCCATCCTTTTATTTTGAGCCTATGTGTGTCTCTGCACGTGAGATGGGTTTCCTGAATACAGCACACTGATGGGTCTTGAGTCTTTATCCAATTTGCCAGTCTGTGTCTTTTAATTGGAGCATTTAGTCCATTTACATTTAAAGTTAATATTGTTATGTGTGAATTTGATCCTGTCATTATGATGTTAGCTGGATATTTTGCTCGTTAGTTGATGCAGTCTCTTCCTAGTCTCGATGGTCTTTACATTTCGGTATGATTTTGCAGTGGCTGGTACCGGTTGTGCCTTTCCATGTTTAGCGCTTCCTTCAGGAGCTCTTTTAGGGCAGGCCTGGTGGTGACAAAGTCTCTCAGCATTTGCTTGTCTGTAAAGGATTTTATTTCTCCTTCACTTATGAAGCTTAGTTTGGCAGGATATGAAATTCTGGGTTGAAAATTCTTTTCTTTAAGAATGTTGAATATTGGCCCCCACTCTCTTCTGGCTTGTAGGGTTTCTGCCGAGAGATCCGCTGTTAGTCTGATGGGCTTCCCTTTGATGGTAACCTGACCTTTCTCTCTGGCTGCCCTTAACATTTTTTCCTTCATTTCAACTTTGGTGAATCTGACAATTATGTGTCTTGGAGTAGCTCTTCTCGAGGAGTATCTTTGTGGCGTTCTCTGTATTTCCTGAATCTGAATGTTGGCCTGCCTTGCTAGATTGGGGAAGTTCTCCTGGATAATATCCTGCAGAGTGTTTTCCAACTTGTTTCCATTCTCCCCATCACTTTCAGGTACACCAATCAGACGTAGATTTGGTCTTTTCACATAGTCCCACATTTCTTGGAGGATTTGCTCGTTTCTTTTTATTCTTTTTTCTCTAAACTTCCCTTCTCGCTTCATTTCATTCATTTCATCTTCCAGGGCTGATACCCTTTCTTCCATTTGATCGCATTGGCTCCTGAGGCTTCTGCATTCTTCACATAGTTCTCGAGCCTTGGTTT
The DNA here is from genome assembly GCF_028885625.2 of Pongo pygmaeus. Lineage (NCBI taxonomy): Eukaryota > Metazoa > Chordata > Mammalia > Primates > Hominidae > Pongo > Pongo pygmaeus. The sequence continues at coordinate 57,503,625 of NC_072391.2, forward strand.
TCAGCTCCATCAGCTCCTTTAAGCACTTCTCTGTATTATTCTAGTTATACATTCTTCTAAATTTTTTTCAAAGTTTTCAACTTCTTTGCCTTTGGTTTGAATATCCTCCCGTAGCTCGGAGTAATTTGATCGTCTGAAGCCTTCTTCTCTCAGCTCGTCAAAGTCATTCTCCGTCCAGCTTTGTTCCGTTGCTGGTGAGGAACTGCATTCCTTTGGAGGAGGAGAGGTACTCTGGTTTTTAGAGTTTCCAGTTTTTCTGCTCTGTTTTTTCCCCATCTTTGTGGTTTTATCTACTTTTGGTCTTTGATGATGGTGATGTACAGATGGGTTTTTGGTGTGGATGTCCTTTTGTTAGTTTTCCTTCTAACAGACAGAACCCTCAGCTGCAGGTCTGTTGGAGTACCTGGCCGGCCGTGTGAGGTGTCAGTCTGCCCCTGCTGGGGGGTGCCTCCCAGTTAGGCTGCTCGGGGGTCAGGGGTCAGGGACCCACTTGAGGAGGCAGTCAGCCCATTCTCAGATCTCCAGCTGCGTGCTGGGAGAACCACTGCTCTCCTCACAGCTGTCAGACAGGGACATTTAAGTCTGCAGAGGTTACTGCTGTCTTTTTGTTTGTCTGTGCCCTGCCCCCAGAGGTGGAGCCTGCAGAGGTAGGCAGGCCTCCTTGAGCTGTGGTGGGCTCCACCCAGTTCAAGTTTCCAGGCTGCTTTGTTTACCTAAGCGAGCCTGGGCAATGGCGGGTGCCCCTCCCCCAGCCTCGCTGCCGACTTGCTGTTTGATCTCAGACTGCTGTGCTAGCAATCAGCGAGACTCCGTGGGCGTAGGACCCTCTGAGCCAGGTGCAGGCTATACTCTCCTGGGGCACCGTTTCCTAAGCCCGTCGGAAAAGCACAGTATTCGGGTGGGAGTGGCCCGATTTTCCAGGTGCTGTCTGTCACCCCTGGAAGGGGAACTCCCTGACCTCTTGCGCTTCCCGAGTGAGGCAATGCCTCGCCCCTGCTTCGGCTGGCGCACGGTGCGCTCACCCACTGACCTGCGCCCACTGTCTGGCACTCCCTAGTGAGATGAACACGGTACCTCAGATGGAAATGCAGAAATCACCCGTCTTCTGCGTCGCTCGCGCTGGGAGCTGTAGACCGGAGCTGTTCCTATTCGGCCATCTTGGCTCCTCCCCCCAGGCTTTTTTCTTTATTTCAAACATAGTTAGGTTGACTAAGGTGTTCTTTCCAACAACCAGTGCACTGATACAAGAAAAAGAATAAACAGAAATAAGTTCAGCTCTCAATATCTGAACATACATATAGATGATCCTGTAAGTGGGGTGAGAGGTGAAGCTACATGTGAGAAATACAAGCTTGGTATGAGAACCAGTGAAGTCAATCACATAAAAAACATGTGTAAGTTATATTGCACAATATAAATCTAAGATGCTGTTGATTAAACAGAATAATGATTAACTGTGACTTGCCAATTTATTAGCTTTTAATTGCCCTAATCATAATGAACATAGGAAGTACTTGGATAATTATAAACCTGTCTATATTGTGGTATAGTTGGATAAGCATAGGGTTGCAGTCAGGCAAGCCTGAGTTAACACTGCAGTCTTATTCTCATAGCTCTATGACATTGGACAATGTACTTTACCTCTATGCAATGTGAATAATAATTTCCATTTCCAGAGTTGTTTTAATGGTGAGAGATAATGTATCTAAAGGAGCTAGCTTAGTGCCTGACACATAGATACTCAATACTCAGTAGCAGCAGTGGCAGCAGCAACTGCTGTTATTATAGTTCTTACTCCAAGAAATTTCCCTCATAAAAAAAGAGAATGAACTCATTTGGAAATAAAACAGAGTCAGTGTACCTTCTAAAGGGGCCTGAGGCAGGAGTGACAATGATGTGAGCACAGCAGAAAGACTGAGATCTAGATTCTGCTGGTTCAGTGAGGCCTGGCAGATGCTATGGATGAGGCATGGGGACAGACACTTCTTCAGGATCATTTTGGCTCTCTGCATTATAGGACACCCAGGAAAGACTTTCACCCAGGGGCTTTTTTTTTTATGCATGCACAGTATTGAACTCACTTAATAGCTGATATTCTCTGCCCGCATCACCGGTTACTACCAGAAGAGAAATAGGAATCAAGTTTTCCTCTTGGCTTTATCACAGAAGGAAGCCACTGAGTATTTACTTATGTCCTTGGCTTAGATTCATCATTGGCCTGGCTCTAAGTTTTTAGATAAGCTACTAAACTGCTCTAAGTGTCAGTTTAGTAATGAGGGAACTGCCTCATTATTAAAATGGTCCTAGTGATGGAATCTTATATACAAGGTCACTCAGTACCATTCAACTCCATCCTCGTGAGAGGTGAAGCCAGCTGGATTTCCTGGGTCAAGTGAGGACTCGGAGAACTTTTCTGTGTCTAGCTAAAGGATTGTAAATGCACCAATCAGCACTCTGTGAAAATGCACCAATCAGCACTTTATGTCTAGCTAAAAGATTGTAAATGCACCAATGAGCACTCTGTCAAAATGCACCAATCAGAACTCTTTGTATAGCTAAAGGATTGTAAATAAACCAATCAGCAATCTGCAAAATGGACCAATCAGCACTCTATAAAAAGGACCAATCAGCAGGATGTGGGTGGGGTCAAATAAGGGAATAAAAGTTGGCCACCCCCTAGCCAGTAGCAGCAACTAGCTTGGGTCCCCTTCCGTGCTGTGGAAGCTTTGTTCTTTCGCTCTTCATGATAAATCTTGCTGCTGCTCACTCTGGATCTGTGCCACCTTTAAGAGCTGTAACACTCACTGTGAAGGTCTGTGGCTCCATTCTTGAAGTCAGCGAGACCGAGAACCCACTGGAAGGAACCAACTCCAGACACACTCATATCAAGTGCCTGAAACAGAACTGTGGCAAGTTAAAAGTTAAAGCTTATGCTTTAATCCCTGCCTGGAAGAGCTCATCCATGACCAGGTGGAACTGAGGTAGCATCCTTAGTGTTATCATGGTACTTTCATTTTCATGATGTACTGTATCATTGTCACCAAGTAATACCATTTTCTCTCCCCCTCCTTAATACTAAAACATAGGCTGGTGCTTTTAATCCAGTTATTAAGCCATTGTTAACAACTAGACCTTTACACTCATTCGTACAAGATTAAATGGTTTTATACAAAACAAAATTACATGTTTTCTTCATCATCATTTGTTAAATGTGTTTCATGTGGCCATAGTTAAACTATGCTACATACGTTATCTCATTTAACCCCTAAAATAATTTATAGGGTGTCTTAATTCATTCAGGCTGTCATAACATAATATCATTTACTGGGTGGCTTATAAATGACAGACATGTATTGCTCACAATTCTGGAGAATGGGAAGCTCAATATCAAGGTGCTGGCAGATTCGGTTTCTGGTAAGGGCTTGCTTGCTCCCTGGTTCATAGCTAGCACCTTCTGGATGTGTCCTTATAAGGTGGAAGGGGCTAGCTCACTCTATGGGGTCCCTCTTTTTTTTTTTTTAAACAGGGTCTCACTATATTACCCAGGCAGGTCTCAAACTCCTGGACTCAAGCCATCCTCCCCACTCTGCTTCCCTGAGAGCTGAGATTACAGATATGAGCCATGCCACTGTGCCTGGCTGGAGTCTCTTTTTTTTTTTTTTTTTTGAGACTGAGTCTCGCTCTTTCACCAGGCTGGAGTGCAGTGGCATGATCTCAGCTCACTGCAACCTCTGCCTCCCGGGTTCAAGCGATTCTCGTGCCTCAGCCTCCCAAGTAGCTGGCATTACAGGCATGCACCACCACACAGAGCTAATTTGTGTATTTTTAGTAGAGACGGGGTTTCACCATGTAGGCCAGGATGGTCTGAATTTCCTAACCTCGTGATCTGCCCGCTTTGGCCTCCCAAAGTGCTGGGATTATTGGCTGGAGTGCAGTGGGGTGATCTCAGCTGACGGCACCCTTTGCCTCCCAGGTTTAAGCGATTCTCGTGCCTCAGCCTCCTGAGTAGCTGAGATTACAGGCACACACCACCACACCCAGCTAATTTTTGTATTTTTAGTAGAGACAGGGTTTCACCATGTTGGCCAGGATGGTCTCGATCTCCTGACCTTGTGATCTGCCCGCCTCGGCCTCCCAAAGTGCTGGGACTACAGGCAAGAGCCACCGCGCCCGGCCTGGAGTCTCTTTCATAAGGGGACAAATTCAACTCATGAGGGCAGAGTCCTCAAGATCTAATTTCCTCCTTAAGGCTCTACTTTCTAATACTGTCACGTTGGGGATTTGGTTTTAGCATATGAACTTTGAGGAAAGGGCATGAAATAAGTGTTATTATTGTCCCCATTTGATTGATGAGGAAGCTGAGGCTTATTCTAGTGAATAATCTGCCCCATGTTTTAGAGCAAACATACAAGATGCTGGAGTTTGAACCATGCTTTCTGGTTGTAATGTTGATTTATAATTCTTTATACACTACCCTCATCTAAAATCGTGTGACTAAGGCTCAGTAACTTAAAATCATTAGGACATTTTCATGTCACATAACTTGCGATTGGTTTGCCATCATTCCAATGTACAATGATGAGGTTATTTGTTTCTTTATTTCCAATAAAATGCCTTTGTCACTGAGAAAAATTCTGTTCTTATTGGAGTCAGCAATAGCAATTGTAAACACATCTTCTCATAAGTGTCTGTGTATAATATGTTCCTGAATTGTTTTAATTTATAGTAAGACTGGAGGAATATTATGCACATCAGTCTTATAAATAATGTGACATGAATAACAGCTGCATTTAGTGCCAAAGCAATTATTTTCTTCCCAAGTAATCATTCATTTTTTAGTGGAAACTGAAAATTTGCATCCAACATTGTCTCCTTACATAATTAGGGTGAGTCTCCTTTACTCTCTTGCCTTGATGTTTAATACATGAAAATAATTAGTTTTTCTTAGAGAAGTGTCAAGATCTACTGACACTTTTTATTTTTGCCTAGGGTGAGGAGCAAGATTATGTTTATGGTAACAGTGATATTAGTACCTATTTTGTATCATCATTGTGGGTTGCTTTAAAGAGTTGATATACTTTGGGAGGCCGAGGCGGGCGGATCACAAGGTCAGGAGATCGAGACCATCCTGGCTAACACGGTGAAACCTCGTGTCTACTAAAAATACAAAAAATTAGCCAGGCACGGTGGCGGGCGCCTGTAGTCCCAGCTACTCGGGAGGCTGAGGCAGGAGAACGGCGTGAACCCTGGGAGGCAAAGCTTGCAGTGAGCTGAGATCGTGCCACTGCATTCCAGCCTGGGCCAAAGAGCAAGACTCTGTCTCAAAAAAAAAAAAAAAAGTGGATATAATGACTCTCAAGTGCCTGGTACTGTGGTTGGCTTATTCATGTATTGCCTCATCCTACAATTACTTGTAGAAAACCTTCTATATGCTGCACCCTGTGCTATATCTTAGGTACACAATGGTGAATATAACAAAATCGACCGACCTGAACCCTGAGTTCAAAAAGGTTTTGTTTTGGGTAAGATACAAACAATAAAAAAATGCAAATTTTAGTAACTTATATAAAATATAGAAACCTATGAAAGAGAATAGCTTAATGATCAGGGACTATGGGAATTTCACTTTCTAGCAGGGCTCTGAAGTAGTAGAGTCGTTCAGGCCAGTAAGGGCAAAGGTGTGATCCTGGAAGAGGCAAAAGACTGTGTGATTCTTTGGATCTGGAAACTACCTGATGTTTTTGAGGAACTGAAAGAAAGCCGGTGTAGACTGAACTTAGTAAGCAAAAATGAATTTCAGGTCATGGGAAGGTCATAGAAGTTGATGGAAAACAATGAGATTTCACAAAGTTAAGGAACTTTGGGCCACCTAGCTATTGAGTAATCATTTGATCCCAGGTTTCTGTGATTGCAAATTTCAGTTTATTACAGTTCTTGGAATTGAATCATTCAATAAAATAATGATGATAATAAGAATAGTGATAATACAGCTACACTGATTGATGTAGTGCTTCTATTTGTCAAGCACTCTTCCAATCACGTTTCAGGCACTAAAAATCTTAATCCTCACAGAAAACCTATGAATTATTTTAATCTTCACATGAAACTTAAGGTTATCCCCATTGTGCAAATGTACGTAAGTTAAATAACTTGTCCATATCATATAGCTTTTAATGGATAAACTTGAATTTGAATTCAAGTTCAAAGTCAAACTTGAATTTAAACTCAAGGTTATATGACTCTTTAGAGATTGGACAGTTAATCCTCCTCTTAATGCCGGCTTAAAGTTTTGGTTTTTTTTTTTTTGGAGCAATTTAAAAGTTACTAAGAAGTCTTATCAATACAATTTTTAAAAAATTGTTTGAGAGGAAGTGGTTAATGTGATTGTACTATAAGCCCTGAAACTTTTGTGTGTAATACCTACCACCAAGATTTTCTCTTATATTACCTCAACACAACCATCAAAATCAGAAAATTGAAATTAATGCCTTTTTTTCTTACCCAAGACTATGTCTTCGCAGTAAAAGAATCCAGTTCAGAATCTCACATTGCATTTAGTTGCCATGTCTATTTAGTGTCTTTCAATCTGCAGAATTGTCAATGTTTGGCTTGACTTTCATGACCTTGCCACTTTTGAAGACATAGGACAGTTATTTCGTAGAATCTCCCTTAATTTGGGTTTATCTTATATTTTCTCATGATTAGATTCATGTTACACAGTATTTTGGGCAAGAATATGACAGAAACATTGCTGTGTTCTTCCCATTGCCTCTTAGCAGGTGATGTGCAATTTCAATTTGTCCCAATTTTGAATATAATAACATTGATTACTTGATTAAGGTGATGCCTGTGAGGCTTCTTTGCAGTGTCTGAGCTCCAGCATCCTGCACTGGGCTTCCACTGTCACCCACAACCTCCCTGCACAAATTCTTTCCTCTTGACTTCCTGTGACAAGCCACTGCTGCCACTCTGTCTCTTTTCCCCAAATGCTTGTGCCCTACTCCCCACCTTGTGGGTACCCCTTACTCCCCCATCAGGTTCTGGCCGTCCTATGCAGTTGCCAACTTGTGTCTCATCTAATGGCTATTGAAAGAATTAGAAAGGAAGGAGAAAAAAAAGAAGGGAAAAAGAAAGGGAGGGATAGACAGAGAAAGAAAGAAAATAAGGAAGGAAGGTCAAAGGATAACTTTTAATTTAAACCAAAGACATAGAGAAAAAATACTGAAATCAATTGTTTTCATCTGGGAAAAAGGCTCAGAGTGATGCTAGCTGAAATAATGTTGAACACATTGTTCTTTCTCATTGCACTCTACAGAAATGATTGCCTTTGCCCAAGACACCACCGACAAAAACAACAGCAAAAAGCATTGCAATATGAACTTAATTTTTTTCAATAAAATATGATTGGAGTATTCTCAGAGTATAGTCAAAGCATACCCATTGTTAGCAAAAGGCCAACTATATACGCAAATACATTGTGGCTTCTATCGTGCTAAGATCCCTGAGTCTGTCTCTTTTTATCTGCTATTCAGCTGTTTAATCACTGCTCTCAGGAACTTAGGTGTTTTCCTGGTGGGAAGAGGCTGTCATTAATCATTATTTATCCGGTTATTTTTTCAATTTATTCTGAGCAATATAAATATAAAACTGGACAACACAAGTCTGCTCTTTCTCACTTTTATACCATGATGCTTTTAACATCTGTCTTTTCCATGAAGGCAACATAACATAATAGTTACAAGAACTAGTATGGGGTCAAATTCAAGATCGGCTACTTATGACTTGAATTTGGCCATGTGATTTAACTTGCTTAAGCTTTATGCCATTTATTTCTAAAATGAGTCTAACTCTATAATAGCAATTATTGTTGGGAGAACTGCCAACAATATGCCCCAGATAAAGTGCTTAGCACGGGTCGTGGACCACAAAGTACAGATTTAAATTTATCAAATGTGTCTCCCATACTTGGAAATCCTTTCCTTTTGAGAACCCCTCTCCTTTGTACTCAGTAGTACTTTATTTATTTCTCTTTCATAATACAAGTTGTTTCTTATTTGTGATTATATAGAGGTCATCTCCACTTGGCTGAGATCTGCTTGTGGTCAGGAATCATTACTCATCTCTATATCCTCACCACTTAACAAAGTTATTTGTAACATAAAAAGTGGCCAATGTGTTTGTGGATTGAAGGATGGAAAATGGGAGAATTATGAGATGATTAGATGAATGGATAAAAGTATGAAAGAATGAATGGATGAAATTATAAGTACAACAAATAATAAGCAATTGTAACAAAGCTTGGAATGAAGGATTCAGTATTTATGGAACATCTATGATGTTCCAAACAATTAACTGGCTATTTCACGTACATTATCATGTTAATACATCATCATGTTATTATGTTATAGAAGAGAAATATAAGGTGTAGGAAAGTAAAAATAAAAACTTAGCTCATACTTTTGTCTCTATGCATTAAGTCTGAAATTAAAGTCCAACTCTGTCTGAATTTAAGGTTCTAATTTTTTTCCCACTGCTCCATGCTAGTGATATATGGATACTGAGTTAGAAAGTACACAGGAGTATTATCTTCTTAATCTCTTAGTATTAGGCTGGGCACGGTAGCTCATGCCTGTAATCCCAGCACTTTGGGAGGCCCAGATAGGTGGATCATCTGAGGTAAGGGGTTCGAGACTAACCTGTCCAACATGGTGAAACCTCATCTCTACTAAAAATACAAAAAAATTAGCCAGGCGTGGTGGTGGGCACTTATAATTCCAGCTACTCGAGAAGCTGAGGCAGGAGAATCACTTGAACCCGGGAGGTGGAGGTTGCAGTGAGCCGAGATTGCGCCACAGCACTCCAACCTGGGTGAGAGTGAGACTCCAAAAAAAAAAAAAAAAAAAAGTGAAGATGAAAAAATTATCCTCTTTGCACAACAGCCAGAAGATGAAATACTTCTCAACCTGGGTATGCACAGTGACTGTATTTTTTTAAAAACAGGGTTTCAAACAAACTTTTTAAATATTTACAAACCTTTCTGTAGCAAACGATGTCACCTCAAATATCACTTCCTGTCATTGCAGCATGAAACCAAAGGAACCCAAGACTCCAGCCTTCACTGTGGGCTGAAGCACAACACTTACTTGATATTAAACAAAAAAAATTGGGTGGAATAGAAACAGGTAAGAAATAGAGGAGATGTCAGCTGATTTTAGCCAAATTAAAAGATTTCAACTAAATATGGAAAACCTTTTTAGTGAGAATAGGGTTCTTTAAATTAACTCAACATCTTCATTGTTGAATATATTATTTTCCACCAAACATGTTTTTGCTATGTTAGATGATGACTCATTAGGGATTCCAGAGAGGAGACTTATTAATAAAGCATATAATTGAGCTATTTAGATTTATCAGGTGGGCATTCTAATTTTTAAAAATTTTTTCAACAAATGCCAAATAATGCTGTGTATAAATATTAGAGATGGAAGAGTCAAGATATATATAGAGAGATCTATATCTCCATATACTTATCCTATCCTACGTTTACTTCAAATACACAGAAATATCCAAGTTTAAAAGGATAGTCTCTGCATAGGTATTGTGGCGTGTCTTTTCCCTTCAAAAGGGTGTTCTATTTTCTCTTTCACTAATGGATTTACAGGTCTAAAAACAATAGTCCATATGGTCAGAAGCCATAATTTAAAAATGCCTCAATGATTTCATTACAAAGACATTCTTTAATAAACTCCAAACTTCCTTGCTTGGAATTTTACCAAAATGATTTGACAAGTATTCTTCCTGCTTTGATATGGCAGATAGTGAACTTCATCTATTTAGTGCAAGATTGAAATATTTGAAATGAAAAGTTTGCTGAGCATTTCCAAATACAATCAAGCCTGTGGTGTTCTCTAGAGGAGATACATTTTTTTTAATGCTCTATTTCTGTGTTAAATTGAATATTGTAAAAGATGGAGAACCTATAAACATTTCTGAAGGATAACTCAGAGATTGTGTAGACAAAAAATTTCTACAGATCACCACTAAAACATTATATATAAGTTCTTGGCAAAAGTTCATGCGTTTGAATAGGACGATCTAAACTAAAATGTGAACAAAGTGGAGCTTACAATAGAGGAGTGGTTATGAAATGCTTAAAAGGGAAAAAATGTATATAGCAACCCATTCATTGTGAATGTTTTTAGGATATGACTCTACTCTAGTATTCTAGAATGTAGTTTTAGGTATCTGGGAGCAAAAGTCAGTGATATAGCTTTTGTGCGTTTCAGTATCTCCTAGTCTGTGGAGATGAAGCATCTAGAAAAATAAGTAAATAATTGCAGAAATGTGAGGCATATTGGCATAGCAGTGTGAAAGAAATGCCAGGAAAGGACTGAGCAGATAGCTCTTTATGGGCTGAAGGAGTCAGTGTTGATTCTCTAAAATGACTGGCATTTTATTTTGTTCATGAAAGATGAGTGGAAATTGAGTGGAAATTGGCCAGATGGATACAGTGAGGCATATTCTGAAACAAGAAAGCACAAGAAAACACACAAATGTGCACTTGGGACTACAAATTGTTCCTTATGGCTCTAATGGTTCTGTAGGACTCAAAGGCTGCGATACCAAGGCTCATGTTGTGGCATGACGGTTGATGCTGGGTTGAGATCAGACCCTAAGCCATGAAGGGGAATGCGCAGAAGCACATCTTATTTCTTATTTGCTGTCATTTTGAAGCCTCTTCAAATTACAGATACACACACACACATATATATATACATACAAGTTTAAATATAAATTTATATAAATATAGATTTTATATACTATATATTTAGAAATAATTTCCAAATATATGTGTATATATATTCACATGTAATAGTCCCCCCTTACCTGTGGTTTCAGTTATCCATGGTCAATGGTGGCCCAAAAATGGTGAGTCCAATACAATAAGACATTTTGAAAGAGAAAGAGACTATATTCATATAACTTTTATTACAGTATAATGTTAAAAAATGTTCTATTTTATTATTAGTTATTGTTGTTAATCACTTACTGTGCCTAATTTATAAATTAAACTTAATCCTAGGTAAGTATCAAAAATAACATAGTATATATAGGGTTTGGTGCTATCTGTAACTTCAAGGGGTCTTAAAACATATCCCCACATACAAGGGCGAACTACTGTATATACATAATGCATGTATACATATACGAATATAAATATAAAATACAAGTTTCAAGCTACAATTTTATCAGTTGGTACATGCATGCAAAAGAGTGCACTGATAATTGTCTTCCTACTTTTTTTTGTTTGTTTGTTTGTTTTTGTTTTTTTGAGATGGTGTCTCGCTCTATCGCCCAGGCTGGAGTGCAGTGGTACGATCTCTGCTCACTGCAAGCTCTGCCTCCCGGGTTCACGCCATTCTCCTGCCTCAGCCTCCTGAGTAGCTGGCACTACAGGCGCCCGCCACCGCGCCTGGCTAATTTTTTGTATTTTTAATAGAGACGGGGTTTCACCGTGTTAGCCAGGATGGTCTCGATCTCCTGACCTTGTGATTCGCCCGCCTCGGCCTCCCAAAGTGCTGGGATTACAGGCGTGAGCCTCCGTGCCCGGCCCCTAGTTTTAAAAATATTTTCTGATAAGAATATTCACATTTGGTTCCTCTTGACCAATATTCTTTTTCCTTTTCTTCTTTTTTTTTTTTTTAGATGGAGTTTCTCTCTTGTTGCCCAGGCTAGAATGCAATGGTGCGATCTCAGCTACCGCAACTGCCACCTCCCGTGTTCAAGTGATTCTCTTGCCTCAGCCTCCTGAGTAGCTGGGATTACAGGTATGCGCCACCACATCTGGCTAATTTTGTATTTTTAGTAGAGACAGGGTTTCTCCATGTTGGTCAGACTGGTCTCAAACTCCCAACTTGAGGTGATCTGCCCGCCTCGGCCTCCCAAAGTTCTGGAATTATAGGCGTGAGTCACCGCGCCTGGCCTATTCTTTTTTATTTTGTTTTGCACAACACTTAAAATGTGGATGAATGATAAAATATTTTCTTGTACCCTTCCTTATTATTTTTAGTCCTGATGAGGAGTGATCCTAACAGGATTAGGAAATTCAGGACACCCCTGTTTATGACCTGATTAGGAGCATAGTTCAGTCTTCAGTATTTTCAACTCCATGTCATACCATAATGATTAAGGTCACTTGTGTTCCGATGATTATCAGCCCCAAGAAGACCTCCCTGAGAACCTAAGATACCATTTAACTTTTGGGACGAGTGTGCCCATCGGAGTGTGCTCATCGGAGTGTTTCTCTTGGCCCATTTCCCAGCCCACATGGCCTTTCCTAGGAACAGCGTCCCTGATGTGCTCTGCAGGCAATTTCTGAAATGCCTATGAATATGTGCATTTTGTCAAAGAGCCTAAATAAATAAAAATAGCTTTGTATAGCAAAAAACATGCATTGTCTCAATCCTTTTATTTATTGGATGAGAATGAGCACATCAAACACCACTTAACTCTCTAAAACACTGGCTCAATTGCAATTACCGTTCCTCTTTTTTTTAATCTAGATTGTATTTTGTGCCACTCATATTCTGTATTTGAAAGATATCTTTAGTTTCCCTAAGCAGGTTATTAGGTTTTCAATGATGAGATAAGGCAGTTTGGATTTTTGAAAAGCAAAGAGCCTCTTCAGGGAAGACTCTGTCATCCCTTTCCTATGAAGGTAACCATTTGTTGGAAACGGTAAGACGGGAACATCAACAACAACAACAACACCATTATCATGGCAGCATAACTAAACCTTAGAGAATTTGTTCAGAAAAGCTTCTGAAATGTAGATTGTTTAGAGCCAATAATTTAAACCTCTGACACACTGTCTCACTGGCCTCAGTGTGCAGGGTCATCTGATTACACCTACTCATAAATGGCCCAATTAATCTCAATCTCTTTAAAAGTTATTATGCCTGCAGAACTCAAGAATACATGGTTAGTTTAGTGTCACTTTTGGAACGTTCTATTTCTCTGGTAGTAACTGATAAAGAAGGAGTTTTCTCAAAGTCAATCACGCAAAATAAAGAACTTAAATCCATGTTAACATACCTCTGGGAAGCAGATCTACATTAACCTAGTCTATGACTTCTCTGACAATAATAAGGTTTAAGACAGTGCTCAGCCACTGATGATTTCTGCAAGTGATACAATGAGGGGACAGAGACAATGAGGCAAGAATAAAACGGGACCTGGGATTAAGGGATCTTCCACTCAGCCATGTGCAGAAAGTTGAAAATTAATGCGGCATTGTTTAGCAAGCAGCTGTCAAGTTATTGTAATTCGTAAAATGTTTTTTTTTCTTCTTCTCCTTCACTGAAGGCATATTAGAAATGGCTTCATTTCTGAGGGATGACAAAGTTAATCCTATTTTGAGTTTCATTTGAAGAAAATGACACTTTAAGCTTGTTTTGCATGTGTCAAATGAGCCAATGAGTTCAACATTTACTGAGTACCTCTGAATAGAAGACACAGTGTTAGATATTAGAGTTCTAAAGATGAATTAAGAACAATAACTTTCATCAAGATATGTAATATTTGTTGGGAGTTACAAACAGAGCAGAACATTGTAATTCTCTGTGCCTGTAAATATAAGATTTGAGATAAGCAAAGGGTGGTAGAGGAGGATGTAGGTGAATCTAATGGGTGGCCTCAAAGTTATAGGGCAACGGCCTGAGGACAGAGGTAGGACAAACCCAGAGGAACTGGCATAGTGCTAAGAGATGGGTCTTTTGAGATTAGCCTGGAAAGATGGGTCTTTCAGGGCCTTTATTTAAAGTATTCAGTGGCAGTCCATGTCTGTATAGAAACATCTCACTGTATTGTAATAATACAGTAACGTATATTAAGTACAACTTAATTACATGTGCATGAGCGAGAGTACTGTGTTTTCATCTTCCAGCATTTAGCAGTGTGTAATATCTTGCATTCACAAATTAAATATTTGAATAAATGAACCAAAAAACCACAACATAGTCATGCCTAAATGAAGCTCAACAGAACAGTATTAGTACCACAATTTCCAAGCTCAAAAGGAGCATGAGCTCAGGGCTATTATCATGATACAAAATAGCAATCCAGAAGTTAGGACAATAACAACCAGTTCAGGGAATAGGAATCTAAGATGTGCAAGGAGAAACTGTCTAGGATATTGTCCATAAACAGTGTTGGAATGCCTAAAAATAAGTCATAAGTGGTGATTTGTGATGGTGTACAGGCAGTTGGTAAGCTTAACAGTGTAGAAGTTGTTCAGATGGGATGAAAAAAAAAAAAGAAAAGAAAAGAAAGGAAAGAAAAGAAAAAAATAAAGAAAAAATGACCTTCATCTGGTGGCACCTACTTTCATGCCAAGGCATGTCTGAATCACAATCACTTTAAATTTCCACGAGCCCTTCCCTATATTGCTCTGCTGATAAAAAACCTTCCAATAATAAAAACTGCACTGCACCCCCAAATAGAAATGCCATGACGCTTATTTTGATAAATTGAACTCATTCCACCTCTGGGGGGTCTACTATGGACAGAGCATACATCAGATGATTACCTGAGTTTCTGCTCACTGGAGACTTCCCATTCTGCAGTTGGTCAGAGGCTGATCAGCTGCTGCAGTTTCACTTTGATTTATTATATTTTATTTTTTCTACAGCCAAAGAACACGGCATTCAAGCAAAAGTGTCATCACCTGATAATAAATATGCTTATGCCATCTAAGCCACCCATTCAGCAGAAGGAAATTTTCAGAAAAGAAGATGCTTTAGAAAAAGTTTATCTCATTCTCATAGATTTTCAAGATTGGCGGTTCCCATTCGGCTATGTGTTTGTCTTCTAATTTTGTTGTCTTCGGTGAAGAAAATTGCCGGGGGGAAGAGGAGAATTTAAGTATACCTATTCTCAGACGTTAGAGCAGTAACACAGATAATGGATCAACCAGTTTTTAGATGACTTTAGGTAAATCTCTCAACTTCTCTGGGCTTCATTTTATTTGTCTGTAAAAATTTTTACATCATTCACTCATGCATTCATTTATTCAATAAATATAGGTGGATAGTATAGTATGTACCAATTTTGATATTGGGAACTCAGTGATTAAAAAATAAATCAGTCATTAAGCTTAATATGCATTATGTTTACTCTAAAAGTTCACATACCATATGCTTATATAGTAGGTACTTTAACCAGGTCAGAAAGATGCCCATGAAAAAAATGACACTTGCACTGAGATTTAATGTTTAAAGACATGTTAACTAGGTAACAGAAAGGAAAGTAGAGTTTTGAGGCAGAGAAAATAGCATTTGCAAAGGCCTTGTGGTTGAGAAAGGTTGGGGAAGTTTAAAAAAGATCCAGTTGAATTTAAAGCAACTGTATCAGTGCTTCTCATTCTTTCATGTGCATATGAAATACCTGAGAATTTTCTTTAAAATGCACAATCTGGTTCAGTAGGCTTGGGGAAGAACCTAAGATTTTTCTTTTCCAAAAGACACCTCCCAAGGAATGTCAGTGTTTGTGGTCCACAGCCACATTTTGAGAAGCAGAGTCCTAGATGGAGTTTACTTTCCATCACTATCACCAAAAAGGAGGACTTTCATTTTTTTTCTTTTAATATTATCTAGGAATGGGTAGAGATGATACATCAGGCATACTAAAGCAACTTTATCATTCTCTTGGTTTACCCTCCTTTTTCTCCTCTCAATCTTTTCCAGTTTTTACTGCTAAGCTCTCTCCAAAGAAAATACAGAGAAAGAAGTATTTTGCTCTATACAGTTAGCCAATTTCTACCCAAAGAGAATGGGGCATGAATGGCTTGTGTAGCATCTCATGCCAATAATTTGAACCAATCTCTGTCAGTAGGGAGTGAGTTATTAAACTGTCTCAGGTCATAAGGCTGTCCTTGTAAGGAGTGACCTGATTTACCTGAATATGTGATTATAAAGATATCAACACTGGAGGAGGAATAATTGTGAGCTTATCAGTGACCCCAATGTGTGTTTCCCAATACTGTCACAACAATAGAATAAATATGAAGCTGTAGTTCAGGATTTATGAATGTTTAAGCAAAGTACAGAAAAGATGCCATTCAACCTTTAAATAATTCCATTTATTTATGCACTAACATGAGTAAGAAATAATTATTTAGAAAGGAAAGAAAGTGACACATTAACTGCTACTACTACGAACTCTTCAAAGTGTATGCTGGAACTTAGTGAATAGAAGTCTACTTTGAGTCACTTTAATTCTATAGACAATTCCTGTGTATGTTCAGAATAGAGTCAGTAAAGGTCAAAAGCATCACATGTGATCCAGGACCTCACCACAAGGTCCTTTGGCATGTGGAGAATTATAATGAGACCATGAATTCTTTCTTTATTTAGCAGAGTCCCTTTTAGTGGAAAGAAAGCCTCAGTTGAAAAGGAAAACGCCAATGTAAAAATGTGAAATCAAAGCTCTTCTGATATGGTTGAAAACAAACAACACACTATAAAAAGCTGCAAGCTTGAGTTATACACATGTGACCTTGGAAATACCATTGGCTCATCTACTATTCATGGTAAGTACATACCATAATATGCCTTTGACTTCAAGAAGCTTACGTTCTACTGAGGAGGACAATAATGGGTACAAGCAATTCGCATAATAAAAGAAACTTCAATGGTAGAAGAAATTGTAATAAGGAGAAATATCTTTGGGAGACAAAGAACCAAAACTTGCCTTTGTGGGTCAGATAGACCTTCACATTTCAGACATTACAGCTTAGGCCTGAAGAATCAGGGAAAGATTTTTAGGTGGCAAGGAACTTGACAGAGCAAACAGCCATTTACCGTTTCCTCATATGCTTCCTGAGACTGTATCAGCAGGAAGAATGACAGGTGGAAACAGGGTATGGGTATTTGTGTGTGAGTTGGGAGCGGAGACAGCATTGGGGGTAAATTACCATGAAAGGAGATTAACCTGGATAGGTAGGAGGAAGATAGCACAAATATAGTTTCTTGGAAATTCAACTGGACTTTCAACTGGAAATTCAATTGGCATGAAAATACATCTCTTTTCTCTTTTAATGGTCAGGACAAACTCAAAAGGTAAAAGAAGTGTGTGGAAGATTGTTAGACGTCTATTAATGTTGGTGAACAGGAGCCCTATTAATACTAAAATGTAGAGTAGTGCATGTGTGTACCATGTGTAAATAGAGGTTTGCAAAATTCCTGTAAGTACGAAAAGTGGAAAGGAATACCCTTACTTCTAGCTTTTCTACGTAAAGTTAAGGATGGACAACCAAAAAGTATTCTAGAAGGATTTTTCACCTCTAAGGGTTAGTAGGAAAACATTATTTATTTTATTAATTGAAAATTTTTAACTTTGTTTAGAGCTTCAAATGCCAGGCATTTTTGATAAATGTCTTATATTAAAGATTCTCTTTGATTCTGTATACTTCCAGATCAATGTGGTCTCATGGCAGCCCCATTAAGGAGTTAATTATTGTCCCAAGGTTACAAATGAGGAATTGCGTGTACGTGTAGTTTGCTGGTTAGAGAAATGGACAGGATTTACAATACTGAGTAGCAGAAACAGTGACACATGTGATTGTAGTAACAGCCTTCTAAAACCTAGATGTAATTCTACTGTCACATGCTTTACAAGGCAGGGTGAGAAGGAAGAACGGAGAAGATGGCAATTACCTCTTTGCTTTACTTTTAATCCATCCTCATTAGAGGACTGTTAATGATTCACATATTCTTGTTTAATACTATATAGTAACTTTGACATATATCTATTAAAATTGTATTCTTCTAGTGAATGCTGCATCTATCTGGAAAACAAAACACAATAAAATAAAACACACACAGAAAAATAAGGTCATAAGCCAATTTAAATGGCAAATATAGAAGAACACACAGGAAGAAGACAGACAGATGGGGAGAGGTGTCGTATTAATTCGTTCTCAAACTGCTGTAAAGAACTACCTAAGACTACGAAGAAAAGAGGTTTAATTGACTCACAGTTCTGCAGGCTGCACAGTAAGCATAGATGGGGATAATTCAGGAAACTTACAACTGTGGCAGAAGGTGAAGGGGAAGCAAACACATCTTTACCATGCCGGAACAGGAGAGAGAGAGAGAGAGAGAGAGAGAGAGAGAGAAGAGGTGCCAAACACATTTAAATGAACAGATCTTGTGAGAACTCACTCACTATCACAAGAACAGCAAGGGGAAACCCATCCCCATGATCCAATCACCTCCCACCAGATGCCTCCTCCAACATTGGAAATTACAATTCAACATGAGATTTGGTTAGGGACACAGAGCCAAACCATATCAGGTATTTTATAGTTTCTCAAGACTTGTGTTTGTCTTTTGATTTAGGGGAAAAAATAATCCATAGAGGGAGAGGCAAAAAGAAGGGATTTGGGGGCATATCTTGCTTTCCATGAAGTTATTAGTATCTTCATTGAACTTGCATGACATATCAAGGTGCTTCCACAATTCTGCAATACATTTACAATGTATTAAGAAAATGAAAAAATGCTTCTACATTCAGTGATGTTAATATGATGCATGCTTTACATGGACTGAGGCATTCAGACAGGACCTGGCACATAGTCAGTGTTCAGGAAACAATTATTAAATGTTTAACTAAAGTGACTTAATTATCAGAAAGGAAAGCATAATAGCTTTTTTTTGGTATAGGCAATGATTTTATAATTGTTTCTTTTTTTTCTTTTTGTATTCCTCTTTTTTGCTAGAAGCATCTCATCTAGCTTTTCTCCTTTTTCAAGCAATTCTGTTCAATTCCAAAAGCACGTGACAGAAGAGATATGAGTATGTGCATGTATATATGTGTCTAGGTGTCTGTATGCATGAGTTTGTTCTATATATATGTGTGTGTATCTGTGAGCATATGTTCTTGTTTGTTTGTGTATATATTAATTTATGTATATGAGCTGTGTGTATACATGGTTATGTAACTGTGTGCAATTGGATCAGTATGTGTGTTTGTTTCTATATATAGATTTTTGTGTTTGCCAGTCTGCATGTGTTTAAATCAGTGTGGGTGCATGTGTACATGTTTATATGTGTGTGTCTGTAGTCTATGTGTATATGTGCCTCTGCAGACATCTGTGTGTCTCCTTGTTCACGTATGCCTTTATGTATCTGTACCTGTAAGTATGAATTTGTGTGTATCTGTGGGTGACTGTGTGTAGGTAACTATGTGATTGTGTGTCTTTACACATGCACCATTAGACATATTTCCTACATTTTAAGTAAATGAAAGTGTTGTTTGCAGAAAAAATAAGCTATTTAGAACCTAATGTTCTGGAAATATTCATATTAAAAGACATCTGCTTTTATCATATTCTATATTGTCTACGTTTAGCCACAGGTGTTAACAAAATGATAAGCACCTGGAAAGTAGACAATCTAAAAAATGTAATGGTATTCATATTAATCTTAGCTTTCTCCATGAATCAAAGTATAAACAACGAGGAAAAATCAGTCTAAGATTTTCATAGCTGATGTAAACAGGACTTATTTCTCATAGAAATATGCTGATGCTAGGCGCATTCTGAAAGCTTATAATATGATGAATCCACTTTCTTAATATTAATTTACTTTTATAGTTTGTTGAATATAATATTGATTAAATTAGTATTTGGATTAATGATCTTTTAAATGCAAAGGAACTAAAGCAGTATTCTCTTAATACAAATGATAACTGAAAGACTGAAATGTTTGGAAATCAGTTTTTAAAGTATTTTATTCGATTGTTCTATTTCATATATCATTACATATCACAGTATATATTACACTAATTTGTACTATATTAAAGTATAATCATAAATATGTAGAATTCAGGTGTTACCCACCTACATATTGTATACACACACACACACAAACACACAGATGTATATATAACATAAATCAAATATATGTAAATGATCTCAAAAAAACCATTTATTGAATATTTGATAAATGCCAGATATTATGCTAGGTACAGAAAAGCAAGTTAAAGAAGCATGTACTCCAATTTTCAGGGACTCAGTTTTAATTAGGTACAGAGCTTGCAACTTGGTTTGTAGGTCCTGGTGAAAAAATAAAATCTTTTTTTTGAAAAGCCAGAAAAAAATGCCGTTAAAAACGCACACAAAAATGTTTCCTTTCTTTTTAATCATCTCTTCCTCTCCAGTTGTCTCATTATTTATTTATTTATTTTATTTTTTCATTGAGATGGAGTGCCACTCTGTCTCCCAGGTTGGAGTGCAGTGGCGTGATCTCTGCTCACTGCAGCCTCTGCCACCTGGGTTCAAGTGACCCTCATGCCTCACCTTCCCAAGTAACTGGGACTACAGGAATGTGCCACCATGCCCGGCTATATATATATATATATGTTTTTTGTATTTTTAGTAGAGACAGGGTTTCACCATGTTGGCCAGGCTGGTCTCGAACTCCTGACCTCAGGTGATGCGCCCACCTTGGCCTCCCAAAGTGCTGGGATTACAGACATGAGCCACTGCCTTGTCATTTTTAAAAATTTAATTTGCAGGCAAATTTCATTCTAAGCAAGTGATTAGCATTAATTTTCCCATTGGTTGTACTATGCAATGATAGTTTTAAATGTAAACATCAGAGCATTTTAGCCCTTAATCAGAATCACTGAAATTGCATGCTTGTATCACACAATTTATCCTTGGAGGGTGCCTTGAGGGTGCCTTGAGTTGGTCTGAAGAGATAAACACAAGCCAGATTCAGAGAAGGTTAGAAGGAGGAAGAGATCTTCACCCTAGACAGGAGTCTGCAGAAGGAATGCTCTAGAGCAAGGTTATACTCATGGGGCAAGAGCAGACTGTCACAGGTACCCTGGGATTACCCTTCCTGCCAACTCCCAGACCTGCTCAGTGTCCCAGCCAGGTGTGGGGTCTTGAACGTTGAGCTAGACATTTTCATTTTTCATGAGCCTGCCACTCCAACCCATGGCAGATAGCCAACTCCACAAAGGTATTTAAACCTATGTGCCAGGTTACACGAACAGAGGTTGGAAAAGCTCACTCTCACCAAGAGACAGGTGCTCTGGGGTGCTGTCAGCCCAGTGTAGGGTGGCTGCCACAGTGCCCCATCCCAAGAGGCCATGGAGCAGTGTACCCAACTCTCCAGACACTCATAGGGTGAAAGATGGCAGCAGTGGCAGGGTGAGGATGGGGAGGGGAGGATGGGGGGCTTGGGGTACAGGGAATGGGAGAGTGAACTGCTGAGAATCTGCTCTTGGGAGGCTGTGGGAAGTTGTACTACTGATAAACCAAGGCTCCAAACCCCAGGCACATGCTCCATTGACACATCATTCAAAACATAAATTTCAAGATAAAATTATTAAATGTTAAAAAATGACTATTGCAGTGCATTATTCTCTAAGCAGAAACCCTTCTGGAGAGGGTAAGGCGTAACTGGCCACACACTCTGAAGACAGCCCTGGATAGGAGAGAAAGATGCATAGTTTATCTAAACAATTGAAATAGATACAGACATAGCTTGTTTTATGGAACTTGGCTTTATTGCACTTCACAGGAATTGTATTTTTAACAAATTGGAGATTTGGTGTTAATGGTATCAAATCTCCAATTTTTTAAAAAATGCAATTTTTAATTTTTATTAATGGTTATTAATGGTAGTGATTATCTGAAATAAGTTTAGAGATGAATATGAATTTTCTGAGATAAAAAAGCATTGGAAATGGAACAAGAAAACTCATGTCCAAAGTCTTAGAAATGTGGAAGATCATGGCATATTTGCAAAGCTGCAAATAATGACATACTAGTAATATGTCCCTGCATGTGTGTTTACGTATGCATTGGGGGTGAAAAAAAAGATGCAGGAGAAGGTAGTAGGGAGTTGCAGTTGGTTGCATTGTGATAAAACTTCTGTTCCTCCATAAGAGGCTTGTGTTCTGTAGGGACTTGAAATGAATTAAGACTTATATATCTCAAACTCAAAAATGAGACCTCCAATGCCAAACAGTAAAAGATAACAGGATAACTTATATCAATCCTTTACAGTCTCAAGGTGTCAGAAATTCTTCATTGATACTGCAGCAACATCAAACATTCAAAGGTCTTAAGTTAGATTAGAAACTGGAAGAACAGAGCATGCTTGATATTAGACTCTTAAGATTTCTCTGATTTCCTTCCATTAGGATATGTCATTTATGTTATTAGAGAACTACAGTTAAATTCAACTTAATGATGGGTGTTTAGGCCACTATGACTATAGGTATATGCCTGGATAGCACCTCAGACAAAAATTTGCCTGTTAACTGTGGAAATTTTATTTATTTATTTATTTATTTATTTTTGAGATGGAGTCTCACTGTGTCACCCAGGCTGGAGTGCAGTGGCATGATCTCAGCTCACTGCAACCTCTGCCTCCCAGATTCAAGCAATTCTCCTGCCTCAGCCTCCCCAGTAGCTACAATTACAGGCACGCACCACCACGCCCAGCTAATTTTGTATTTTTAGTAGAGACGGAGTTTCACCATGTTGACCAGGCTGGTCTCGAACTCCTGACCTCAAGTGATCCACCAGCCTTGGCCTCCCAAAGTGCTGGGATTACAGGCATGAGCCACAGCACCTGGCCTGGAAATTATTTTTGAAAAATTCCCATTTGATTTGTGTTTTACTTTTTAGGAGGAGAATGTATAGATGTTCAATGTCTAAGCAAGAGAAACAAACACTCTTTTCCCTCTCTCCTCTATCTTGTTCATAAAGCAAGAATTATAAGCCTGCAGTGCGGCTTACAGGTAAAACCAGAAATATTTACATTACATATTCTTTGGCTTATGACCAAAGAAGAGACTTTTAGTGGTTACTAAGAAATCTGCCTTCTAAACAATAGAACTATTAGAGAATCCCTAACCTTTCTTCATCTCCATAGAGGAGTGTTCATTTCTGATTTCCTCAAAGTATATGTGTTATTCCTGTTTCATGTAGCCCAGAAATCCTGCACTAACTTATCACAATGATTGTGAATATATTTATTTATGTCTATATGCCAAAATGTGCTCAATTACAGTATTTCCTTCTAGCCTGATCTTTGGCTATTTTTTTCTGACCAAAATCCCTTTGGGTAGGATCCAGTGGGCAGGATCCATCCATTGGATCCTGCTCAATGGATCCCTGCCCAAAGGACCAATGAGAAAAACATGGTTCCTACCCAGTGAGAGCAGGGCCATCTTTTTCTCATTTCCTCTGGTATATACAGGCTATCAGTATTGATTTTGGCTTACAGATAGCACTTAATATTTTTTGTATTAATTTGAAGTCAATTAAGTTAATTAGTCATAGTAATTAACTAAATTCATAAATTAAAATCATAAAGCAGAGAATCAATTGTTAATTTAATTTAATTAAATTTTAATTTAATTAAATTTAACTTTTCAAAACCATGCTTAAAACTTTTTTCTTAAGGTATAGCGTAGGTTACAGAGTCACTACCTCTGAGTTATAGACCCTTTTACCCGGGATTAAAGAGTGGGAGTAGATCATGTAGAGGTGGGTGTAGAATTATACTAGGGATTCATTAACCCATAAGCATATTCACACTCCTCAATACTCAAGTGAATACTAAAGCTTAAGTAATATTATGTAAATGTCCATGGAATTTGGACTTGCTAAAAAGATCTCATTTCCAAAAGAGGGAGAAATCTACGGCCTGTTAGAAACCGAAAGAGTTTATCAACGTGTTTATGTATGTGTCTGTGAGTGTCTGGGATGAATGGGGGTAGTCAGTTCAGACACACGGGGAAAGTGCTACCTTTTGTCCTGGTTAAAATGCTGTGTTACTGCACCACAGAATTTGGCCATTTTTGCCATCATCCTCATTTTCATCCTCGCTCGTTAAAAATGGAATAACATTTTTAATAAATGATACTTTACTGAGTCTTTGCAACATGTAAACACAGCCCAAGGTAATAAGCAGCCATTACTTTCCATTCTCAAAACAGTTCTTCCAGGTAAACATTCTTATCCCTATTTTATAAATGAGAAAACTGAAGCGTCCAGGGACTCAGAGACTTTGTCTCAAAGTCCTGGAGTTCTTGATTGGGCAGAGCCCAGGATTCAAACCCAAGTCACTGTGACTGCAGAGCCATTTTTCTTTTCTTCATAATATGTTTCTCAAAGTGCAGTTCATGGATCAGGTAGAGCAGACTCACCTGTGGGTGTAGATTCTTGGATAGAAATGCATTTCACATGTTTAGGGAGTATAATTCATGGGGCATTCCTTCCTGTGTCCCATCTCTAGAACTATAATCTCTGAAGGTGGGATGAAGGAATCTGCGTTTGAACAGGTAGCATTTGAGAACCACTACCATGGATTATACTGTTACGGAAGAAAAAATGTACTTTGTAAAACTCTAAATTTCCATATAAAATCAAAATTGGGAGAGGTAAGAAATGGCAAAACGGGACATGATACTTGCTAAAGCAAGAAGGTCCCTCCTTGCATCTGTTTTTAAAACCTCTCAGGTCCATATTGCTGAGTCTTCACTGGCCATAAATACTTCCAAGAAGTTCAGGCTGATTGAATTGGGCACCAAATTTTATCACTGGGCAGCATTTGCTGTGGCTATGACTTGGGCATTGGAGTTGCTGCTTGTAAAATAACTTGAGTGTGTGTGACATCAAAAGTCTATTTTCAGCATTTGCATATTGCATATTTAAACATATTGGGATTTTCTTAGTCTTTGTTTATAGTTTAATCTAATCTTTATATTCTAAGAAAATGTCATTTTTAGCTCCAGTCCAAATACTGTATAATCACAGCACTCTGATGTAAACTGCAGAGCTGAACTTGAGAAAACTTAATACATGCCACTTTGTAATGTAATAACCAAGTTTAAATCCAACTGCACTAGGAAATGACCAAGGATGTAAGGGCAGTTTAAAGCCTAATGATCATATTCGCTGCTGCTGATGGTGATGACGATGCCCATTGCCTAAAATGACTGTAGCCAAGGAAAGAAAAGCAATTGATTCTGAGCTCGTAAAAAAAATTTTTTTTAAAGAAAATTGTTTCATTCAGGAAATGCTCTTGTGCTTTCCCAAAATGCCAAAAAAAAATAAATAATTTTCAATAGCTTTTCTTCTATCCTCCTTGGCCCAAATCCCAAATCAGGAAAGATGAATCTTCTAGCTCCCCATTTGTGTCACACTGACTCTAGATACTCATACATATTTCGTGTTTTCCACTTGTTTTGTCCATCAGCTTGCTGCAGGAGGCAGCTTAAGCTTAGAGGTTAAGAGCACGTGTACTGTGAATAGACTGTTATGAATCAGGACTCTGCCTCTTTATAATTGGGTAAAGAAACTTGACCTTGTCACTCTTTGGACTATTATTCCATCCCCTAAAAACAGAGGTGATAAGAGTGCCTATCTCATAGGGATTGTTTTAAATATTAAGCAAGATCATATATGCAAAACAGTGAGCCAAGAGGCTGCCCCATATTATATTCTCTGAAATGGTAGTTATTATTAATAAACCATTGTACATTTTAGAACAAAGGACTGGTAAAGCCATTTCTAAGGATGATTAATTTAGAGTTCTAGACTGGAGGGAGTTGGCCAACAGGCTAAGGGATGAGAGAGGAGGTGTTGACGATTCTACAGCTTAACATGCAGAGTTTACGCCAGAGTGGTGACAATGTAGATTCTTAAAAAGAAGGAAAAGAGACCTTACATCGATTAATTGATTTTTAGGAGCAAGCACTGTGCTCTGTGCTCACATTTATTAATTCACGTATCCAGGTTTGAAACTTTGAGAATTAACCACAAAGCAATAGTCAGAAAAGATGGAATAAAGCACTTTATTTTATAGGCGGTCACGGATTACACAGGTAGTAGAAATAGAAGGCCTGGAGTCCCTTCATTTACTGGCTACATTTACTGGCTCTAAAAACCTTAGCAGATCATTTTACCTTCATGGGCATCCACTTTTGCATCTGTAAAATGTGGGTAATACTGCTTTGGAGACAATGAGCAGGACATTTGCACACATTAGAATTTATGAAGTAATTTTTCAGGAATTATAACATTATAATTTATCCTCAATGTCTTCCGTTTCATCTTTCCCGATTTCCCTCCTAATGGAACTGATAGTCCTATCTGCTCATTAATCTGTAGAATTGCTATAACTTATACATACCAATACCTACACTTGTTTTCTGTGTCTTTTTTTTTTTTTTTTAATACTCATTTTACTTGGCCATTGAGTTCCAAGTTAGATGAGCTTTCATTGTTCTTTGAGATACATCAAAATGTTCTCTGTGAGGACTTCCTTACTCCTGCCACCTAATTTCCTGCGTTTGACCATTCATTTTCCTGTGGTCACATAACAATTTCCATGTACCTCTTAGTACTCGTATCACATTATTTTATAATTGTCTACAAGCTCCTAGAAAAAAAGGCTTATTCATTTTTGTATCCATAGCACCTGGCATGGCTTCTGGCAGGGAAGTGGCATGTAACAAATTTTTTTTAATGTAATAATTTTAGCTCATTGTTATTAGTACTATGTGTATTAGTGGGACATTCCCATTTCGGTTTTGGACACATTACCATGAGGGAGAAAATCAGAAATCAAAGAAGAAATTTCTACTAAGCTTCATATAATACATGAAAATAATCCTAGCATATCTAATATATATAAGAAATAATGGTGCAGTTATTAATATAATACATTATACAATGTTTCATAGCATATATACTATGTGAGATGTGTCACTTTTTCAAAATGGATGCTAGATCTTTCTGGCTCTGACCTGTTAAAAGGGTCCTGTGGTTTCTTTCTGCATTCAATCCTTTGCCCCCTCACTTCACCCACACTTCTGTCATCAGTATATACACAGTCACACCATAAATTCAAATACTTTCTGATCTAGTCGCTCCCTTTTTTCCTCATCAGCTATTCTTTTTATCATTAGCTACAAAGTTTAATTAGAACTTTGATCTCATGATTCTTTCATTATATCCATTTTACATTATCCTGCCTTATACCCACGATTGAAGAGTTGCCACTTTATACCTAGGATAGAGGAATTGCCACATTGTGAGCATGCTGGCACCAAGTGGGGGCACATCCAGGTTTTTCAGCATTCTCCTGGTAAGGTTGATTAGCTCTCGGAAGCTGAGCATATGTTTAAAATCCTTAACCAACATCACTTAGATTTCCTTATAGTCGCATCTCAGTCTATAGCTAAATGGACATGAAATCAATATGCACTCATGGAAAGCTAGCCCCTGTGAGATACATTCTAAATAATGCAGCATATCGTAACAATTGGATGGTACATAATTCCCTCCATCTAAAATAAAATTGATTTTTGTCCTCTAACTGTTATCCCAGTACTGCAAAGGGATCTATTTTCATTTAAAGTTTCAAACTTTTCAGCCATGCACCATAAACAAACACTAAAAGATTTCATAATATTCTCAAGATTGTCCACTCTCAGTAGCAAAGAGTGCCACTATGAATGCTGAAGGCTAAGAAGTAATAAACCATCAAAAGCTTCATTGCAAATGCTCTGAAAAATCTCTTTTCCTTCCACAGCTCAGCAGGGTGCAGCTCTGCTTACATTTTCAGGCCATGAATGAGAAAGTTGCCTTTGGCCTTATCTGACCCCTTTCTCCATGTCAGAAAGGGAGAGAACACTCACAAGATGGAATAAAAGAATTAAATGGTTTGCTTCTTGTTTCTGTCAACCCGATGTCTGCTGCCAAAAAAAAAAAAAAAAAAAGAAAAAGGAAAAAAAACCACATTCGAAGCAAATGCTTCCTATTAATATGCATATGGATCTCCTGATGATCTTGATAAATTGCTATTTCAGGACATCTGGGGTGAGGCCTGAAATTCTGCATTTCTAACAAGCTTCCATGTGATGTTGATGCTGCCAGCCCAAGGACCACATTTTGAGTGGTGTGTTGGGCAGAATCCTAACGATGCCCTTCTTCCTCTAAGTTTCTTAGACCCTAGTTATTTAATCAAAGATCAATTTAGCTTCTGCTGGAAGGGAAGTTTGCAGTTATAATTGAAGTTGCAAGTCAGTTTTAATTGACCTTAAGATGCAGAGGTTATCCAGGTGGGCCTGCTCTAATCTCATGAGACCTTTGAAAAGCAGGATAGGGGAGCAGAAAGGAGGTAAAGAAATTCAAAAGATGAGAGGGGTTTCACATGCTGTTGTTGCTTTGAACATGGAGCATGCGTTGAGAAGGAACGTGTCAGCTTCAAAAAGATGAGGGCGGCCTCCAGATGACAGCCGGCAAGGAAATGGGGTCTTGTGAGGAACTGGATCCTGCCAAAAACTTGAATGAGCTTGGAAGGGAGTTTATCCCCAGAACCTCCAGAAGAGAATGCAGCCTTGCTGATACATGGATGTCTTGAGAACAACCGATAAACTCTAGATAGAAAAAACAGCTCAACCATGCCGTGCCCAGACTCCTGGAGTCATTTTAAATGGCTAAGTTTGTAGTAATTTGTTAGGTAGCAGCAGAAAACTAATACAAGTAGGAAGGTTGTAATTCAACAGAACTAAGTGAAATCTTGCCATTCATATGTGGGGTAAAAAACAAGTTTTGATCCTTGTTTCTTGATAACCAAACATAAAATCATTTTTAATGCAAAGAACACAGAATTTGCAATTGACAATATACATATAGTGGCCTCAACTCTTTCTCTTTTACTTCTTTGACTTTGAAGAAACCTTTAAATCTTTCTGGACTTCAGTGTTCTCAAGATTTTTTTTTTAAAAAAAGATTAATAGTACCTCTTTCAACTAACTGCTAGAGAGAGTTTAAGAATAGCATACAAAATAAGTGAAAAAGTCTTGTAAACTAGAAAATGCTAGTCGTATGTACAGAATCAGATACAGTGCACATTTAAATTACGCCTCATTGAACTTTTCTCTGGTCATAAAAAAGTTCTTCAGATGTTGAAATACCATAATTTACTGTTCAAAAATCTCATCATTACAAGTGACAGTAGATGAAAGTGAAAACAAACACTTTGAAAACCCCTTGTCATTACCCACCCTTCTTATCAGAGGTAGTTTTTTAATAGTAGAGTCTCAGACACAAATGTATATCACGTCCTTTTTTTTTTAAGAGCTGTAAAGTAAAAACTGTATTTTATTGGATTCATTGAAAAAACTAGTCCATCCAACTTTTGTCTCTTTTGGTGTCAAATGTACTTAGGTACATTGTAAATAATTCAGGTGTTATTTGTAAACAAGATTGCTCTCGGATGAACAGGATGGAAATTGCTGAGAGACAGGATATGGGTGAGTTGTGTGTTGTGAAAGAGCAATGTAGAAATGAACTCGGGGTTAACAGAAGATATATCTAATATGTAATACCTTCCTATGCACGGTGCCAAATCATTAGTTTATGGCAACCTTTCCTCTACTTTTAGTGTGTGTTAACTTTTGCAGTGAGCAGATGCAGCCACACACATTGTGTTTGGCAAAAGGCAGATGCCAGTCCCTGTAATGGGTGCCCAGTTCCAAGGGCAACATCTGGATCCCTGGCTTGGCTCTGTTACTGTCTGTGCTTGTGGCTATACAATGCCCCCTGGAGACATTTTATGATTAGTCTGCGACAGAGTTGGCATGAGTGTCTTGTCTCCCTGGCAACCATTTTCCCTTTGATTCTTTTGATTCTTATACATCTGCTCAGCAATATACTGTATTTGGGAAACTGCTCCCTACCTTATTTCCAATCACAAAGCCGATGACAGAGGACTTTTGCTGAATGGGATATCATTTTCCCTGGCGTCTGAAGCTATTGTTTTCCAGTGTGCTCATAACTGCATCAAACTGCAGAGTACATCTTCTCTGCAAGGCCACTAAGTTTAGGACAAGCATTAGATTCTAATGAATACTCAGAGGCACATCTTGAACCAGTGAGGACTTTTCAGAAGCTAAGCCGGAGCTAAGTGATTAGAGCAGCCTGCCCAGCCTTCTTTCTTGGCTAAGAAGAACCTGGTTGGATGAATCTGTATTTTTCACTTAAAACAAATTATTAATACAATTTTTGATTGACAAAGCATAATTGTGTACGTTTCTGGGGTATGATGTGATGTTTTGATATATGTATACAATGTAGCATGATTAAATCAAGCTAATTTACCTGTCTATCACCTTGCTTACCTATCATTTTTTAAGTTGAGACATTTAAAACTTATTCTCTTTGTTGTTTTGAGATATATAATACACTATTGTTGACTGTATTCCTCACTGTCTGTCTCCCTCTCCCTTTCTCTTTTTTATTGTCAGGTCCTTACTTATGGAAGTAAGAACTCAGACTTCCCTTATCTGAAAGAGCATTAGGCTATACCTTTATTTACTCCCTCCCAACAATAGCCTTTTGCTGTTGTCAACAGGGAACCCTCAGGTTGCCCTTTTGTCTGTAGAGAAACAAGTATGTGATTGAGGCATGTGTCAATACTGAGTCAGTTATTAGCCATATCCCAGGTGAAACTGAAGAACAGATTAGATGAAAAATGAACTCTTACCCCCAGCCCATCCTGTATGTTTCCATTAATAAGTGTTTTGAATTATGTGCAGAAAGAAAGGAGTAAAAATTTCAGAATAATATCCTGGAGTTTACAGAAGATAATTTTAAAAATTAACAGCTACCTGTTAGGCTGAGTGTCTTTCCATTTTACAGATGAAAAAATTGAGGCTCAAAGAAGTCCACCAAATTGAGAGTGAAGTAGGGGAAACAGCATTTAACACTTACATTCTAATGATATGTGTAAGAGCAGCAGGACAAGCTATACAAAGGTAAGACAATTCATCGAACAAAGAGGCCATGGAGAGAGTTGTCAAGGAAGACAGCCTTCAATAATTACCTTACCATCACTCTTTTCTAGAAAGAGGTGAAATTATCAGGGTGGAATCAAAGATGCTTCCAAACAGAGGGAATATCTCCAGCCATGACTCAGAGGTAAGAGTAAGAGACTATGATGTGCACAGGAGCTGTTTAAAAAGTTCAGTCACCTCTACTCATTCATAGAGACACATTTCAAATACCACCATCTATCAGAAGCCTCCATAAATTATCACCGTAACATTCTCTCCATTCCTCCTTGAGGGAGGTAAAATGTAACAATTATCAGATAAAAACATCTTTAGGAACCTAAAACTCAAAAGATAGTTCATTTTAGGAATGAAAATGGGTCTGAAGCCTGTGTGAACCCATAAATCATGGTATTATAGGATCAGTGCTCTTATTGCCGACATTTTCCCTAACTGTCAGCTTGTGGGTGTCAAGCACTCTCTTGCATTATAGGATTTAACACAGGACCTGACTTAATATAACAATGTTTTCTTATCATGTCTCATCATTTCTTCTTTCTTCTGGATACACCAACATTTTGTCCTCCTTTTTTTTTCTGTTGTAAATGTGAAAAAGGTTGAAAAAGACTTGATGGCTATCATTTCAATACGTAGAATAAATAGTTCCATTCAATTTATTTCAATTGAATAGATAGATCCATTCAATCTACAATACTGAAGGATCCAGAATAATCACCTCCCAAAATTGACTGGAATAAATAGAGATAAATAAAAACCGAATACAGATATGAGTTCAAATTCTAAAGAGTGCCTACTGTAACTACAGGTCCAAAAGCTAATACTAGAAGTTCCTGTTTCTTTATTAACTGGGTGATCCTTAGTTACTCAGCCATATGACCTGAGTAACTTTTCGGTTCCTCATCTCTAAAATGGATATTTATTAATAAGAGCATCACTGCATCAAATTGCTGTGAGAATTAAAACAATTTATAAATAGTACTTGGGCAGAGCCTGACTAATATTAAAATAGTAATTATAAGCATTGAGTTTGATAAGGTTTACAGGAGTCTGAGACAGATATCAACATGAAAGAGGAAAAGTGAACTTGGGATCCATGTCTATAGCAAAAGCAAAGAAATAAGATTGGGCAGAGTGAGAAGTTAGGATGAGAAGCGGTCACAGCAAGGTTTCTGCCCACCCCTCCAAGAACCCTGGAGCTCAGAAGACCCTTCTGAATGGTCCTGAATTAGGGTGAAGGTCTTTCCTTTCAGTGAGGCAGCTTTCTTGAGCAGAAAGCAATACCTAGAGAAGGCCACTCTAAGCAGCTGTGAGAGTAACTTCCTTCAGTCATGAAGGCCAATCTGGAAGGCACAGTAAATTATTACTAAAACATTTAGTAATTATTGTATATTAGTATGACTTTTAAGGTTTTTTTTTGGTTGTTAATCTTGAACCATTTTCTTCCATTTTTCAGTTCCTTACACAAATAATTAACCCTTAGAGAGCCCCAGGCAATAGTGCAAACAGCAAGCCATGTATCATGTGTTTAATTATGTAAGAGGTATAAAGTAAACTACTAGACAATTAAATACATATATGTGCTGTGTCTTATGAAAGATACACCTTTATAATGACTTAGGAGGAGGCTAAGTAGGAATTAAAGACTTTTAGACCCCTTGGAAATCTGTTTTGGTACATGGTGGTGTGGGAAGAATCAGTTCCCAGGCTCCAGACCATTACCTGGCCTCTTTTCCACCCCAACTCTGGCTGTTGCTTCATCCTACACCACAAAGAGCTCACATGGATGTATATGGAACCCCAACTTGCATTCCCAAGTTCTGTCCATGACTCCCACAAACAGCTACCCCTTTGCTGTCCATCGGGGAAGCTGTGCATACTTTGATGATATCATTAATCCTCAGAAGGGCAGACTTGGGCAGGAGGCATGCAGAGGATCTCAAAGCAAGCTTGAGACCCTTAGGGAAAAGAATTAAGGTGATTCAGCTACCTGGAGCAAGATCCAGAAAGGGGAGGGACCTTCAAGTGAGCTTGTCCCCTTGGCTCTGGATATACCTTATTCTGCTGAGAGAGGTACAGCTGGAAGAACAGTGTAAAGTTCAGGTAAGGTGGACTAGTCTTGTTAGCCCATAACTAAAGGGTTCCCCAAGTGTGGAAAATGTAGTGCTAAAACCAGTGAATTCCTAGCCAAACTGGAACAAGTTAGTCATCCTTATAGGACCTGATGCTAGGTCCCTCTTCCTCTGGTCTAAGGTCTGTACTATCCTGTGATAAAATAAAATATATATATATTTATTTATATATTTATATATTATCTGTGCCCCCATTTCCTGGCATATGTCTCCTAAAACCACTAGCATCTCCAAAGTGATGTATCTTTTTGCTTACTAATGAGATGACTGGTGACTGGAAGCTCCTAGATAGTCTTGCCCTCCTTTAGCCCCACCCCTGACCTCCAGGGAGGGTACAGGGGCTCAAGATTGAGTTGATTACCAATAGCCAATGATTTAGTGAATCCTGACTGTGTAATGAAACTTCCATAAAAATTCAAAAGGATGGGGTTTAGAGGGCTTCTTGGTTGGTGAACACATGGAGGTCTTGGCAAAGTGGCATGCCTGGAAAGAGCATGGAAACTCCACACCCCTTCTTGTATACCTTGCCCTCTGCATTTCTTCCATCTGGCTGTCTCCGATTGTGTCTATAAGTTTTTATAATAAATTGGTAATCTTGCAAGTAAATCATTTTTTGGAGTTCTGTGAGCTATTCAAGCCAATAATTCAACCTGAGTGGAGGCAGTGGGAACCTCTGATTTATAGCACAAGTGACAACTGAACTTGGCAATTGACATCTGCAATTGGGCCAGACTTCTGGGACTGAGGCCTTAGCTGATAGTGTGAAATCTGACACTATCTCCAGGTAGCTACAGCTGAGCTAAATTATAGGGCACCCAGTTGATGTCTGCAGAGAATTTGAGAATTGCTTGGCTTGGTATGGGAAAAACCTACAAATTTGGTGATAGAAGTGAAGAGAGTGACTTCAATATAAAAGGAAAAACAGCTTTTCTCCTTTCATATCCTCACACATCTCTATTTCTTCTTGTCCAGGATATATGCACATTGCTGTTCTTTCTCTGGAAGGCTGGGGCCTCCCTCTACCCTTTCTATGTATCTAGTTAAGCCTTTCACACTCTTCAGATCTCAGCTCACTTGTCTTTTCTTCAGGGAAAACTTGCCAGATATTCTTAAAAGGGTGATTTAATTTAGTCTGATGTTCTTACAGCAATATGTGCCACCCCATCTATAGCTCTCATCATGGCAGCAAATTTACATGCATTTCCTACAGCAGATAAGTGTTTGTCTGTCCTTAGTATTCCACACATCTTGCTACACCAGCTACTTTGTTGAGCACAGTTGCTCATTCTCAAGTGCTCAGCAGCAGGCAGATTCTTCTTATTTTAGAGCAGAGTCTTAGTATGGAATGTAGGCTATCATAGAAAGGGCCATAATTTCTTCTGGGGGCTCTGACTGGATTGCTCATTAAATGCTTGGAGAGAGAAAGACTTTCAGAGAAGTTATCCTTTCATTGTGTGACTGAATGTAGTTTGAACAATTTCCTGGGGTACAATGCATTATCTCTTCCTGATTTTGTGGCAAATTCTTCTTAAGCATGTGGGGTATCAACTCCAATTAATTAATTGGCAAACACTGATTGAACCTGCATAGTACCCTGCCTCTCCAAATAAATACTATCACTTAAGTTAGCAAATAGAGCTGTAATGAGAGTTAAATGAAGTAATGAGGCAAACACCCCTCATTTGGGATAGTGTGTTCAGGGAAGGCATCTCCAAGGAGGTAACATTTGTTCTGACATCTGTGAAGACAGAAGAAACGAGCCATTCAGCTGTCAGGGAGAAGGGTACCTCAAGCAGAAGACATAGCAATGGTAAAGACTGTGAGACAGGAATGATCTTTCAGGTGAAAGAATAGTTCAGCTGGGATCCTTGCATAAAGAGAATGGCAAGGTTGATGGACAGCCACGTGGAGCCCAGAAAGTACAACACCTGGGATGCCATAGAGAGGAGTGGCAAGTGACTGCCCCTATCCCCACTACATCTGAGGGCATAGTATGTGAGGTCTCACTGTAGAACATCTGGGACTTGACAATGGCAAGTTTACAAGATGAAAGAGGGCACCCAACTCAAGTGTCCAAGGAAAGACACCAGGTGATGGAGGGGACTATGAGATAAAGAAGATCATGAAATGAGAAGAGAGCAATGAGGAAATAGAAAATGCTCAATAAGTGCTTGCTCTTATTGTTAAAAAGACAGGCAATCTGCTAAAATCTTTTAAATAATAAGAGACCAAACTATTTTCCTTCTATGTATAACGGGGCTAATAATGCATTCTCTCTAATAGAGTAGTGAGTTTATATATTGATATGGTTTGGCTGTGTCCCCACTCAAATCTCACCTTGAATTTTAATAATCTCCACATGTCAAGGGAAGGGCCAGGCATAGATAATTAAATCTTGGGGAGGTTTCCCTATACTGTTCTTGTGGTAGTAAATAAGTGTCATGAGATTTGATGGTTTTAAAATGGGAGTTCTCCTGCACAAGCTCTCTTAGCCTGCTGCCATGTAAGATGTGACTTTGCTCCTCCTTCACCTTCTGCTATGATTGTGAGGTCTCCCTAGCCATGTGGAACTGTGGGTCAATTAAAACTCTTTCCTTTATAAATTACCCAGTCTTGGGTATGTCTACATGAGCAGCATGAGAATGGACTAAACACACATACTAAATAGTTTCTCCAAGTTTATGCAATCGGTAAATGACTGAGGCAAGATATGCAATAAGTGTTCCAAGTCCAGAGCCTCCAGACTCATAATCGATTATAGCATACAACCTCGCTTAATGAGGCACGGAGGGGGTGGTAGAAATGGATGCTGGCAAAGGCTGGAGGATGTCTGCAACATACCTTTTGTGAGTGAGAACATTTAAAAATATTATGCAAATGCTTCTCAACTAATGATGAAGTTATGTCCAGATAAACCCATCTAAATTGAAAAGATCCTATGATGAAAAATGCATTGAAGACACCTAAACTACTAAACAGCATAGCTTAGCCTAGCCTACTTAAAACATGTTCAGAACATTTACATTGGCCTACAGTTGAGTAACATCATGTAATATAAAGTGGATTTTGGCTGGGCGTGGTGGCTCACGCCTGTAATCCCGGCACTTTGGGAGGCCAAGGCGGGTGGATCACGAGGTCAGGAGATCGAGACCATCCTGGCTAGCACGATGAAACCCCATGTCTACTAAAAATACACACACACAAAAAAAAATTAGCTGGGTGTGGTGGTGGGCACCTGTAGTCCCAGCTACTCGGGAGGCTGAAGCAGGAGAATGGCATGAACCTGGGAGGTGGAGCTTGCAGTGAGCTGAGATTGCACCACTGCACTCCATGCTGGGTGACAGAGTGAGACTTCATCTCAAAAAAAAAAAAAGTGGATTTATTTTATAATAAAGTGTTGAATATCTTGTGTAATTTATTGAATACTGAACATTGTGTGAGTACTCAAAGTGAGGTTGCTACTAAATGTGTATCACTTTCAGATCATCATAAAACAGGAAAATAATATGTCAAACCATCCTAAGTCCAGAGATTGTCTGTACTAAATAATTTTATCATAAAAATGTTTTCTTAAAAATATAAAATAATCTTAATTTAAAACAAATTATTACAGGGAATTTTTTATTAAATCCCAATACTTACAGATAAGTTCTGTGAACATTTTGATATATTGTGGTCCATTGTCTTTCTGTGATATATAAACTGGCGTGTACATATTTTACATACATATATATGTAAAATAACATGTCTAAGTTTTACCATACGCCTCTGCTTAACATGATCCTATGGCATTAAATATGCTTTGACAATATTATTGTATTGTCTGCATAATACTTTACCTTAGATACCATAATTTATTTTATTCATCCCCTTTTTCAATCAGTTTTTAATTTATTATTATTACAACCAATGCCTCAATGAATAGCCGTATGTGTCATTAAAAATATAGTCAATGATTTATTTATTTTCTCTACATCGATAGAGCTGAAATCACTGTGAAATTATTTAACTATTGCTTCTCATGTAGACAAAATTAAGAATACCTGAAATGCAGTCTGGGGTTTCCTTTGGAAGCATGTAGATATTTAGATATCTTATAATTTGCACATTTAATTTTTAATGGGTATATAATATATTCATTGACTTCTTTTCCTATTATTTTCTTTTGTACACTATTTATCTCCTAGCTTGTGATAAGAGCTCAGTAATTATTTGTTGAATGAGAGTTTGAATGCAATTCCTGGTCAAAGTATGTAAATAAGTTTAAGAGAACAAGTCCTAAAAGGGATCAGAATAGTGCAAACATCAGGACTTTCACAAGGTAGAAACTAGTCCAGCTTTAGCCTTTATGCTTTGGCAAAAAGGGAGGCCATGTGTGCATGCACTGTAAAACAGAAAACATCCCTAATTGCCTTGTGTTCAGACAGTCCTGGGGTGCACTCATTTCCTGATATTCACCAGAACACCAATCTTCACTTAACACAGTTAATGATATAATTTTTATTTTTAAAAGGGAGTGCTGATCTTGCTACCAGCTTCAGAAGATGTTTCAAATCTGGTTGTGGAGTCATTCTATTTCCAATTAAGCAGTGGGGGGATTCAATTACAAGCTGTGGGAAGCGAAGAGTTTGTGTCAATAAACCAGCAGTGGTATTAAGGGTGGTTGTCTGGTTTGCAAACATTAACAGCTTGAATCCTAAAGGCATATGCTTGTGAAATTATCTAACTATTGCTACTCATGTAGACAGGATTAAGAATACCTGAAATCTAGCCTGGGGTTTCCTTTGGAAGCATTTTCTCTCCTTGAACTCACAGGGAATTTGGGCATTAAAGTAGCGTATTAAAGGACTCATTGGGAGCTTGTTAACAAGGTTAAAGCCATTACAAAAAAATGTGTCAGAAAAGTATTCAGAAGAAGGCAAAATAATTTGTTGCAAGATCTGGTTAGAAATGAAAAGGGTAAGATTCACTTAAAAATTATAATTTTGAGAGGTGATAGGGCTTTGGAAAAAATATAAACACAAACACGCACCACACACACACTCACAAACACACATGCACCACACAAAACAGGAAACTGAAGTCTTAAAAGGTGAAGGCAATACCCAAGGCCCGTCAACTAACTAGCAGATATGAAGTGTCTACTACGTGTTGGGTGCTCTGCTAAGAGTCAGATATATAAATGGAATAATAAGTGTTAGTATCTTTCCTTAAGAAATGTATAGCCCAGCTACAATTTATTGTTTTTTCTTTGGTTTTATTGACTAACCTAAACTGTGCTGAGCCCTTTGCCAAACAAGTTAATCTTCCAAATATTTTTAAATTGTTTATTGTCAGCTTTTCTGTTGCCTCCTCTTATTATCTTTCCTATTTGGCAATACAATTTTAATTTTTTTAATCATTGGCTTTGAAAAAACTTTGCTAATAGGACTGGTTCAGAGTATTTAGCCTTCATGTCATCTCCTTTCAAAAGAAAATTTCCCAATTAGATTGGAAAATTTAATTCCTTGCCTGTATGTTTTCCAAAACAAGGAGTATTTCCATTTACTTTCCTATGAAGCTGAATATAATTCCAGTTTCTCACAATTTGCTACTCACTGTTCTCCTGGGGAAATGAATGATTCATCTGACTTGTGTCTTTGGGAGAGGGAATCAAGCATGTCCAACTCAGATATTTTCTCTTCTGCTCTGCTCATATTTGGGGTGAGCCAGGCATATGGTCAGAGCAGACTGTTATCGTCTGGCTTTAAGTTTGGATTCAGGAGTAAAATGGTAGCATGCCCATTTGGTCACAGACTTAAAACCACATTTCTAATCTCCTTTTTTGGAAGCAAAAGTTTAGGTTTTGATTTCAATTATTCTAACTATTGGTCTCTCAATTGATTCCAGACTTAAAGAGAGGGAGAAACAGGATTTTACTGGACAGGATGAGGGTCCTGAATCACAGTACATATATATGGCTTATAAGCACTGTAAAGAAGCTAGATTTTACTACCTAATGTAACTGTTTTCCAGGCAGAAAGAATCATCTTCACTAAATGGCCTCAAAAGACAGTGTTTTCTTGGTAAGATGAGATTAAAGGAATGAGTAGACTCTTGGTTCACTCTCTCTTTCTATCTTACTCTCTCTCTTTCAAAAGATACGGAATTAGTAGGAGGAAAGAAAGTGAGGAGAAAATGCACAAAGTAAATTTTCTGGATTTCAAAACCTTAATCCTGTAAGCAAATAGAGAATGGAAGTTGTCCTGGGGAGCTTGAGATAACGAAGTATGAAAGAATGGTACAGGTTTACTTTTATCCTCCACCTTCCTCCTCCTCCTCCTCCTCCTCCTCCTCCTCCTCCTCTTTCTCCTCCTTCTTCTTCTTCCTCTTCCTGTTTTTCTTCTTCCTCTTTTTCATTTACTTTAATTTTATGTTCCAGGATACACATGCAGGATGTGCAGGTTTGTTACATAGGTAAATGTGTGCCATGGTGGTTTGCTGCGCCTATCAACCCATCACCTGGGTATGAAACCCTGCATGCATTAGCTGCTTATCCTGATGCTCTCCCTCTCACTGCCCCAACCACAGACCCCAGTGTGTGTCATTCCCCTCCCTATGTCCATGTGTTCTCATTGTTGAGCTCTCTCTTATGAGTGAGAGCATGTGGTGTTTGGTTTTCTGTCTCTGTGTAAGTTTGCTGAGGATCTTCTCCTTCTCCTTAGCCTTCTCCTTCTCTTTCTTCTTCTCCTCCTCTTCTTCCTCCTCCTCCACCTCCCTTTTTCTCCTTCCTTCCTTCCTGCTTCTTTCTTCCTTCTGGATCTTTTATCATTTGAGATGGGAGCATAGGACAGGATGTTCTTGATGTATTAAAATTCTATCAATGTCATTTTCCCCCAAATATGTATTTGCTGCTTTATAGATCAGAAGACAGTTTATCTTTAAAATAAACTGTTATTTTTCCAGGATGGAATTTGGAACTTTGTGTGTGTGTGTGCATATGAGTGTGTATGAGTGAGTGTGTATGTATGCCGCGATGTGTTTGTGTGTACAAGCAAAAGTACACACAGGTTCAGGCATGTGAGTACAAGGGAAAGCAGTTAAGAAAAAGGGTAGAAAAGAACCAAGAAAATTGCCCTCCCATCCTCTTCTCTTTTTTTTTGAGGTGGAGTCTTGTTTTGTCGCCCAGGCTGGAGTGTGGAGTGTAGTGGCACCATCTTGGCTCACTGCAACCTCCGCCTTCTGGGTTCAAGCCATTCTCCTGCCTCAGCCTCCTGAGTAGTTGGGACTACAGGCATGCACCACCATGCCCAGCTAATTTTTTTGTATTTTTAGTAGAGATGGGGTTTCGTCACGTTGGCCAGGCTGGTCTTGAACTCCTGACCTCAGGTGATCCGCCTGCCTCAGCCTCTCAAAGTGCGGGGATTACAGGCATGAGCCACCACGCCCAACTCTCTTCTCCTTTTTTCACAAGGAAAAGGTTAATTATCTGGAATTAATTCTATATGGGATTGCGGTGGCCTGAATAATGGCTCCCTAAAGGATGTCTAAACTCTAATCCCTGAAACTTCTTAATACGATTTGGCAGACGTAAATAAGTTAAGGATCTTGAGAAAGGGAGAGTGTGCTGGGTTATCTTGGTGGGCCCAGTGAAATCATAACGGCCTTATAAGGAGGCATGAGGGTTGGAGTCAGAAGAGATGAAGGATGGAAGCCAAGGTGAGACTGGTGCTGGGATATGAGCCAAGGAATGTGGACAGTCCTTAGAAACTGGAAAAGACAAGGCAACCAATTCTGTCCTGAAGTCTCCACAAGAAATGGGCCTTGATAGCCCATTTTAGATGTCTGAGCTCCAGAACTATGAGATAATAAATGTGTGTTGTTTTAAGCCATGAAATTTGTGGTAATTTGTTACAGCAGGAATAGTAAATTCATACAGGGAAGATTAATGACAAAATGGTATATTATCAATGTTATACAGTTATTCTGATTTTCACATATTTGTGAAGAACGAGGTATACACCTCCTTTTTGTGCATGTGCAACAATTCCTATGATGAGTGCATTACAAAAAACACGTGGGCTTATTGCCATTATTTTTCTTCCTACTGGGAGATTTGTAGGTGTAGTTCAAACCTTTCACATCTGGATTTACAGGAGTATTCAAAGCTTTGAAAGTCCTTGAAGGCAGTGGATAGTCAATATGTGCTTCCTCCGGGGAAACTGGTGAGAAATCGGAAAAGGGAATTAACCCCTTACATCCTTTTAGTGAAGTATTATTTAGTGAAGTATTATTATGAAAAAGCTCTTAAACGTAAAATGCCATACATGTGGCCTAGACCTCGGCTTAGGGAGAATGGAAGGTAGGTGTGATGTGAACAGTTCTGAGAGCCTGACAGCAAATGTGGAGGATTTATTAACAGACTAAAAGCCCATTAAATATCATAGAGCCATTCTTCTCTAAGCCGTTCAGTTTGCTTCTTACATAAGGAAATATGTTTCATAGCTTATTCAGGAAATAATTGGATTTTAAAAACCCTAAAATTAATTATAATATAAAATTATTGTATTTTCCTTAAACAAAATAGAGTAGTAAAATTTTGAGTGTCTTAACTAAAGCCATCTTTTTTTCATATAAACTTCCATTTCAAATAAGTTCAGATTTTAATAGTTCTTAAAAGTCTCTTTTTTAAAGAACCCTAAACTTTACTATTATAGTTAAAATTGGATTATAAAATCAATCTAATATAAATTGAATCATTAATTAAGTCAATTTTAAAAGAAATAATTTAATTTCATTAAGGAATTGTTACACTGGTATTACAAAGTGAATGGATTCCTGTAATTAAAAAGCATTGAATTCCATATGACCATTTATCTTTTCTCCTCTTTTAGCCATTTTGGTGAATTTCTAAAACAGAATTTAATTAAATGCTGAAACAAAGACATAATTCAAAATTAAAATTCTATGGAAGAACTCACTTGCAAATCACCAAAAGAGTTTTCCTTCAATATTTCAAGGGACCATAGCAAAGTGAAATATATATAAAGTTATTAGAATGTATATAACAGAATCACAGGTATTAAAGGGTCATTCATTATCCATGTGATCTCCCACCAAATAAAGAACCATTTTCTAAATGTCTTAAATGAACATTTAGTAGGTGATTGACATTTTGCTGGAATTCAGACCCAGATTCAAAAGTATGTTTTCCAGCATTAGATTTGGTGTTATACAAATCTTACTGAAAATAAACTGGAGTTTTGTAAGATTATAATTTTGAGGAAAGAGTTGTTAGGGACAGACAGACTTGACCTTGCCCTTCATCAGTGGTAGTGAACTTTGTCAAATCATTAACCTCACTGAGGCTCAGTTTCTGCATTTATAAATGAAGTAACATGTCTCACATTGAGTTGTGACAAGGATTACATGTAATATCACTTGTCAACTCTACACTGCAGGCCCTGGGACATGGAGACGATCAGTGAATATTTATGCTTTCTCCATTTTGCCTTATAAGGCTATAGAACTGTGGCAGAAAAGGGGAATTGGACCTCTGTTATATGGTATATGCTAGTGGGAGAGACATTTTTTTCTATCTTTGCTTCAAACTTGTGCACTGTGATTTCTATTATGTAATTTAAGTGGACATCTTTTAGATAAAATAAGCCTATAATAAAATGGCTTTGATGACAGATGTACAAACTATAAAAATGAATACACATATGCGTGTGAAGTAATACTTTTATTATTCTACTGTTCTACAAATAAGTTTTGCCTTATGGTATTTTCCCAGCTTCTCATTGCCTTCATGGATATATTCATTTGAATGACTGTCATCAGAGATTTCATCCACAGACCTGCATTTTTAAAGAGGATTTGACTGGGCCTCCTGTTTTTTCTCTCTCTAATCATTTGGGCCACAGCAGCTAATTGCAGTGTCTAATTGTATCCTCAGTTGGCTGCTTGCACCCACAATTAACTAAATATAAGCACTAGCATCTTGGTACATTCAATTTTATGCCTCAAAGGGAGCTGTGTGAGAGGGCAGTTGGCAGTTGGCTATCTTCAGGAAAACAACTTCTCAGACTTGGAAGTGTAGGTCTAATTTTAAAGCTTCCAAATATTTTCTAGTTGGCACAGTCTTGGCACAGTCCATAAACCTAGTGACTATCTTAGCTACACTTTCAAGAACATAAAATCCAGATGAGTTGCAGACAGGCCACAGTTTAAGAAAAATGTCAGTAGAGGCACAAGCTCACATCTGATCACAACCATTCTTCTACTAAGCTTGAGCAGCTCATGGAATAAATGTCCTGACAAGTATGTGTGCAGTTATGGCGGACTGGGACAGAAGAACTGGAGCCTTCATGTATTTTGATCCCATGACAGGTATAATTGTCCTTCTTCAGCAATTTGAAAAGCCTCTTTGAGGAGTTAGTGGCAATGGGCATTTGAAATGCAGGCACTCCTCTAAAGCAGGTGTCTCAAAAACTGACTTGGAGTCAACTTAAATCCCACTCTGGAAATCAGGCTGGAAACATCATGAGGATGGGAGCCTGTCATAGCCTAGGCTTGAACTTCCAAATTAGCTCACATCTTCAACAGATGTGCCAAAGATAATACTAGTTGATCCACCCCTTAAGGGAGAAATTAAAACTCAGTGTTTTGCAGTGGTTGCTCAGTAATCACTAGAATGTTGCTGTCAAAGCAAATCAAGAGGCTGTAGAAGTCTCTATTTCTAGATAAGTAACAAAACAAAATTTTCTCATACAAGTACCCAGAAATAAACAGATTGGATAGCCAGAAAAAAAGAAGAAAGAGTAATGTATGTGGAATAAATTTCTAGCCTTTGTTTTCATCTCAGAATTTTAGTCTAAGCCTAATACTTTGCCACTATTTCCAGCATAGTCATTGCTTAACAGTTTCAGCGGTTGCTTTCACTCTCTCATGTGGTGTGGGAATTCTGACTTGGAGGTGAACTAATCCTAGACTAGGATCAAGTCTGTGACTTCTCGTTTCCAATGCAGATTAGTATTTCCACAGTATAAGGCATGCTTGAACAATTAGGTAAATTTGAGCTGAGCAGATCCTAAAATCCATTCAGCTACATGAACCATATATTCAATACGATATTTCAGCTATTTATTCATCTAGTGCATTGAGCTTCCATGACCACCTTGTTACAAACCAGCCTTTATATATGTCTCTTGATTATTTATTGATAAGATTTATCTCAATGATTTATTGATAAGATGAGATATTCTCTATATAATCGCCATATACATGGTAAATATATATATATATATATACACACACACACTATATATATATATATATATATATATATATATATATATCTACACATACATATACCAGCTGAGGGGTAACAGACATTGTTTGGTAAAATAAAATATCTTGATAAGTATGTTCAGGGTTGCCAGGCAGCATACATGTACATAAAAATTTGAAGATTGAAAATGCAAAAGAGATAAAAAGATACGTTTGCTGTTCTAGTGTGTGGGTGTTAGGGGTAAGGGGGCAACATGAAGACAGAAGAAAAAGGGGGGTTACCAGGGGACTATGTAAGTGCAACCCTTATTGGTGGGATTTTGGCAAGGTTGTTTCAAAATAGAAATGTCTAAGATGAAATTTTAATTTAGTTTGGGTGTGCAAAATACAATGATACTTCAGTAAGATCTCCTCTTTATATGGAAAAATATGTAAGTGAATTGTGTGTTGAAACTATAGAAAGGGCTGGGCTTTGGGCTTTTTCTACAGAACATGTTTAGAAGTAGGGACTCAGACACAGATGTGTCTATGGGAAAATAAGTTCCTGGGTACTTACCTTAATGAAGGGAAGGCCTTAGACTTCTCTGCTTCGTGAACATACGTGTTC
Organism: Pongo pygmaeus; assembly: GCF_028885625.2. Taxonomy (NCBI): domain Eukaryota; kingdom Metazoa; phylum Chordata; class Mammalia; order Primates; family Hominidae; genus Pongo; species Pongo pygmaeus. The sequence goes on from NC_072391.2 coordinate 57,548,523, forward strand.
CAGATAACCTCACACAGAAATCAAGGAGTCTTGGTTTTCCCAGCTAACATCTAAGGTCCATTCTGAGGAGGACTAATAATTCCGGTTCCACTAGGAACACAGAAATGTTTAGGAAAATAAGGCATTTCCATAAGATGCCCCCATTCTAGCAAGGAAGGTTGCTATGGTCAAATGTTAATAATACTACGTAATTTAGTCCGGAATGTGCACAACTTGCTCTGGCAATAAAGAGAAAGCTCAAACTTGAGACTAGTTCCTGGGAGGCTCAGAGACTCCCTGACACAAACCAATTCTGCAGCATGAGTTCAGAGGACAGAGCCTGCACTAGCCTGCCCTAGCTTGCCCTATCATAGGAGCCTTACATTCTGGGAGATATTATGCCAGTCTTAGATACATTAGGGCTACTGGGAATCTTAAAAAAATCAGCAATTTCCTACCCTATCCAGGACCCCTTTGAACAGTCGTCTTTTGATGCCTATCTCTTATCCCATTGGATCTGCACACTGGAACTTTTCTAGGTAGGCTCTGAGAAATCTGAGGTAAAAGCCTGTTATTTTCAAGATTGTGGGGTTTTAAAGAGTTTAGAAAGTTCAAAGGAGGTTTTCATGGCAATTTACAATTCTGAGCACTTTATCAGATACGTGTGGGGATCGCAAATCCATCAGTAAAGGAACAGCCTAAACAGTCCTCCTTTACTTTTCTGAGCAGCAGCCTTGCCATGACAAGTGATTTTCTTTTTCCATCTATGGGAAAAAATGCTCTGCCTTTACCAGTAAGCAGGTGGCTGTCATTTTTTTTTTTTTGGCATAATTTAAAGCCCTTAAATGCTTATTTTTAATTTCAATAATTTTGGAGGTGTTCACTTGTGCATTAAAATTCAGGAAGCTGGCTTAGCCCTCGGCTTACCTTCAGGGCGAAACTGTGTGCAAGATATGCTTCTATGAGATAATTTGTTTCCTAATTGGCATCCGTTTGCTGAAATACAATTAAAGTTATTGCTCTAATATTAACATCAACATCTTGATTGCTCTATAAAGCATGAATATTTATAAATTTTTTTCTTCCATGGAAGATATCTCTTAGGCGTTTACTTTTTGGTGTTGTCAGTTTCATATTTATTAAGAAGTTTTCATAAGGAGGATATAAGAAGGGTCTGGGTCACTTGCTGAGATTTAATACACAGCAGGTTTAGGCCATTTAGACGCTAAAGAGCTGTGTAAAGTGTCATTTCTAAGAAAATGTGTTTAGATTCTGGAGCTCAATTGACTTGAAAACCTGAGAACTAAATCATCTATGCTACCTACTTTTTACAGTATTATGAGGTTCATGTGAGCTAGATGAATTTAATGCCCCTAATTGGAAAAAAGAAAAAGAAACAGTACCTTGTATTTGCACAGCCCTTTAAAATTTATAGTGGGCTTTGCACCTCTCAAGTGTGAGTATCTGGAAGACATGATATTTCACTACTAAGCTTTTTGGGGTTTTTTTTTGGAGACAGGATCTTGCTCTTGCCCAAGCTGGAGTGCAGTGGTGCAATCATGGCTCACTGCAGCTTCACCTCCCCAGCTCAAGAGACCCTCTCACCTCAGCCTCCTGAGTAGCTGACACTATAGGCGTGTACCACCAAGCCCGTAGCTGGAACTACAGGAAGGCATACACCACCAAACCAGCTATTTATTTATTTATTTATTTATTTATTTATTTATTTATTGTAGAGACAGCCTTCCTATGTTACTCAGGCTTGTCTTGAACTCCTGGGCTCAAGCAATCCTCCCATCTCAGCTTCCCAATGTGCTAAGATTACAGTCATAAGCCGTATGGCACCCAGACTCATTACTAAGTTCTTGGTGGCACCATTGCAGGTTTATTGTTGTTATTTTGTTTTGAGAATGAACTGAAAATTTTATCGTTATAAGAATGTAAAGACATAATTCTAGATATATTCAGAATTAAATGATTACTGTTCATCAATTAAAATGTTTAGATTACATGTTTTTACCCATTCAACTCTTAATGTATCTTTCAAATTTGAAAAGTAATATAGGGTATCATACATGTTATACATATCAAGTTGTAAGAAAAAGCAAGTATTAAACAATAAAAGCACCTTTTCATATTCGAATACTCAATTGACCTCTTCAGATACAACTGTAATTAAGAGTTCCTTTGTTCTTCTTGTCCCTTTCTCTTTCTTTCCTAAGTTATTCTCTAAAATTACCAGTTGGACCAAGCAAGACAGGAATTTTAATGGGGTAAGAAGCACTTCAAAAGTTCAATGGACTTGTCAGATCCAGAGCAAAATGAAGAAGGAATCTGTGCAAGGGGTAGGGGGGATTTTAAATATTTAAGTCCAAGTGGAAGAGTAGCAGCGTGTCTACCTAGTGACAGAAGAGTGCAGGGAGGGTAGGAGCCCTGTGATGTGATGAGGGAGGGTATCCACCATTCACATAAGTGACAGGGAGACCAAAGGAGAGACTGTGTACATGTAGAGGATGGATCTGTAAGTCATATGTTAATGATAATGGGAGCCTGGCTTCTCACTGTTGGGTAGTGGTGTTTCACATGAGAAAAGGGAGAAAACTGTCACTAAACTCTGGTATTAAATTAGAAGATGAGATGAGGTAGTGACACGAACATACAGTTCTCAATATGTGGACAGACTATATAAGACATAAATATAAATGTGAGATTTGTATGTATGTGTATTAGGGTTCTCTAGAGGGACAGAATAGATGTATATATAAAAGGGAGTTTATTAAGGAGTGTTGACTTACAGGATCACAAGGTGAAGTCCCATAATAGGCCATCTTCAAGCTGAGGAGCAAGGAAGCCAGTCCGAGTCCCAAAACCTCAAAAGCAGGGAAGCCGACAGTGCAGCCTTCAGTCTGTGGCTGAAGGCCTGAGAGCCACTGGCAAACCACTGGTGTAGGTCCAAGAATCCAAAAGCTACAGAACTTGAAGTCCCATGTTCGAGGGCAGGAAGCATCCAGCATGGGAGAAATATGGAGGTCAGAAGACTCGGGCAGTCCAGTCCTTGCACGTTCTTCTGCCTGCTTTTATTCTAGCCATGCTGGCAGCTGATTAGATGATTCCTACCCAGATTGAGGGTGGGTCTGCCGCTCCCAGTTCACTGACTCAAATGTTAATCCTCTTTGGCAACACCCTCACAGACACACCCAGGAACAATAATTTGCATCCTTCAATCCAATCAAGTTGACACTCAATATTAGCCATCACAGTACGTGATTGTGTAAAGAAATATATTTTCAGCCCTTCCACTGAAACAGCCTGCCACCTATGATACCCAATGGCCGAAAACACCCCTAGTGCCCAGAGCATGGTTTCTAAATATTGCTTTTGACTCAGTGGAATCAAGCCTCCCTGGAGAAATGGCTGATTCCAAGGCTGAAGCATAGAAAAGAAAGGCCAAAAAGTATGCCAGAAAATAAAAGTGATGACAGCATATACAAATAACACAGATGCCAGTGTAAAGGGGCTCCCACTGGCCAAATCTGGATAAATTTTAGCATCATATTAAATAATAAAAGTAGTAGATTAAAACCATGGAACAAAAAGAATTTATAAGATCTTAGTGACAAAAATACTTAAAGAAATTAATTGAAAGTTTAATGAGGAATGTAATATTTACATAATCTCATAATACCTCCTCACAAAAAGCACTTATTCTTTATAATGGGAAAACAAGCTGTATAGTGGAGAAGCCTGAAAAAATCCCCTTAAACAACTGATCAAAATCAGCATCACCAGTCTGGACTACATTGAAATTCAGTGCCACCTGAGAGGATGTAATGAGAATGTAGCATTACTATCGTAATATGGTTGCCAAAAATGCATCACCTAAATCTAATAATGAGGCAACATTAGACAAACTTAAATAGAGGGAAAGTCTAAAACATAAGTAGCCTATTATCTCCCAAAGAGTCATGATTATGAAAGCCCAGAAAAGACTGTTTTGGATTAATGGAGACTAATAAGGGGATGGCAAATAAATGCAATGAAGGACTCTGGATTGAACACAATTGCTATAAAAGGTACTTATTGGTACAAATGGCAAGACTTGAATAGGAAAGTGGTGAAAACTGAAGTGTCTAAAAAGTAAATCATAATAAAATAGCAAAGTTAATGTTCTGGTTTTTATGGCTTTATTATCTTATGGAGGAGAATGACATTATTGTTAGAAAATAGTTTTGAGCTGGGTGCAGTAGCTCACGCCTGTAATCCCAGCACTTTGGGAGGCTGAGGCAGGTGAATCACGAGGTCAGGAGTTCAAGACCAGCCTGGCAAAGATGGAGAAACCCCATCTCTACTAAAAATACAAAAAGTAGCTGGGTGTGGTGGTGGGTGCCTGTAATCCTAGCTACTCAGGAGGCTGAGGCAGAGAATTGCTTGAACCCGGGAGGCGGAGGTTGCAGTGAGCCAAGATCGCACCATTGCACTCCTGCCTGGGCAATAGAGCAAGACTCCGTATCAAAAAAAAAAAAAAAAAAAAGTAAGTTTTCAAGGCTGGGGGCAATTTGCTCTCAGAGGATTCAAGATAAACTTGCTTATACTGCAAAGTTCTGGGATTACAGACATGAGCCACCACACCCAGTCCAGGTGTAATATGTTTAATTTCTTCAATTTGTCCTTATGAAAAATGTTGTAAAGACACTTCTGGATCTTAATGTCTCTCTGTTGGACATGACAACAGTGGGCCAAAATTGTTCTGTAGTTCTCAGAGTATTTGATAGATAGTCCAGGGGAAATACTGATTGTTTAAGAGTAGAGTTAGGCCTCTCACCTCTCTTCCGCACATTGTATGACTAAAAGTTAAGCCAAAGATAAGATTGGCTTTTTATGCCACTGTTCAATCTGAGGGCAATTTTACCAAGTCTTCCTCTAACTCCATTGATCTTACTGTTCACAGGCCCTCTCAGATGCCAGCTCATGAACAACCACCTATAAGTGACCTGCCATCCTCTGCAGGTAATAGGTGACTCTATTATAGCCAAGAAATTCTATATTATCCCTTGAAAAAAAAGATAAAATGAAATTTTCCTTGCCTAACCAGCTTTGGAGACTTGTGACTTTTATAATCCTACTGACCACAGCAAAGACAAGGGAGCAAAGGGAACCATATAGCAGTGTACAATGGAAATCAGTTTACTCATAGTAAAGTAGACAGAGCACCCAGAGAAATGAAGTCTCGATCAAAGCAGCAAATACAGTTGCAGGATTCTTTTTCTCCTTTCTAAGTAGAGCAGAAGAATAGTGCCATCTGCATTGGCCCAGGCGTACCTGTGGAGAGCAGTATCATAATGTATTATTTAAAGTGATAAAAGATCCTTACAAAAGCCTCAGGACATCAACAACACTTTCTAGACTAGAGATTTGAGGTTGACTCTTAGAAACAGTGCCAGTGAGGGTAGCATATGAGTGATGCAAGAGCAGGGAGAGGCAGAGCATCAGACAGGTGAGGAAAGGTTACTGGGGTAGCACCAATGGGTTGCGTCCTACTGAGCCTGTGTGTTTCAATGAAGTTTTGAGGAGAGGAAAAAATCGACGGATGAAGTTGCACATTGTGACTTTAATTACTATAAGAGAAGGAAAGACAACAAGAGCCCTACTTGCACTTGTCTTTAGAATACATAAAATTGATTGCATGTGTAAAATGCTTTCTAAAACCATTTTAGTCTTAGATAAAGTATCTCCTTTTTTCTTCCCTTACAGCCAGAGTATCCAGAAGGAAAACAAAAACAAAAACAAAAACAAAAACACAATGGTCTAGTCTTGGTTAATTTGTCCGGGATTGTTTTCAGCCTAACATCATTGCCTGCCTCTTCTACTACATCTCCTTTGCATGTGGGGACAATTGGGTCTCTCATAGAATATCATGTTCGGTTCTTGACACAGCATTTGAACAACATCATCGATAAAGGAAGCCAAGTTCTGTAGAGAGAGATGAGAATCATAGGATGACTCCATACAATGTCTGATTGAGAAAAACGGAAGGCATTCTGTTGTTTGATTACATGCTTCACACATATCTGTGCACTAAAATAGAAAATATTTTAAAATAATTAACAGAGTACATTTGTCTGCCCTCATGTCTACAGCATTATTGTGGGGACTGTTACCATCTTCAGTAGAAAGACTCTTACCTTCCTTACATATAATAGGGGCTCTGTTAATGTTGGCTAAAATTTTCCTTATTTTCACAGAAAATGGAAGTCCCGTGAAGGTTACTCAACTACTTACACTGATATTTTCTAAAACCATTGATCCTAGCACTAATTTCACTGTTTTGGGATTCTTCTTTTACTTATTGGTCTTCCCCATCATGAGATGATGGGAGTCTTTGAGAGTCATGTGTCATATCTGAATTGCTAACACATTATATTACCTGGCCCATACAGCCCCTCAATAAAGGTTGAATAAATGAATGAATGAGTGAATGAATGATGACCCTCTAATATTTGACTAGAGTCATCAGATGAGTACACTTGGATGTTAAATTTTCAATTTTTTCTTATTGGACTGTTCAGGTTAGGTGCTTTAAGGCTGCCAGATAAAAGACTACTTTATCTTCTACTTATATATATATATTTTTTTCATCTCTATCCTATAAGAAATTACTCTTTGCTACTCATAATTCCTACTTTTCTTTTATCAAAGAGGAAGTTTGCATGAGAGACATGGCAGAGTCACATATACTATACCAAAGAGATTTCTGGGCCCAATGAAATTTATTTGGTCTCCAGATTTTGGAAATTATGGGGTATATGAATGAATTACATCTTTGATGCACTAATTCATTTCACCATTGCCTTTTTTAGATGAACCAGTTTCTCTTCTCCTAGCATTCAACTCTCCAGCTTATTTTTCTTGAGAATTAAGACCTTACTTTCTCAACGTGATTATATTTGTCAGACTCATCTGTCAGTCACTCCAAAGAATGTTTCAAAGATCCCATTGTTAGTTGCTAAAGTAGTCCCCAGAAATATGTGGGATGGCAGCTACAGAACTTGTTTGAAATAGTTACTAATTATATTCTTTATTTTTTAGTAGCCTCCAATTACATGTGAATTCCAGGGCTAATATTTGCCTTTGCCTACATTTGTGACAATTATGCTTAGAGATATGACATTACCACTGTGTTCAATCTAAATCTCATAAATACTGCTGTCCTGCACAAATAGAGGAGTTCCTGTTTGATTTGGTTTTACTAAATGACCATAAAACAGCTAGGTGTGGTGGCATGTGCCTGTAGTTCCAGCTGTTTGGGAGACTAAGAAGGGAGTATCACTTGAGCCCAGGAGGTCGAGGCTGCAGTGAACTCTAATCGTACCACTGCACTCCAGCCTGAGCAACAGGGCAAAAAAAAACTCTGTTTCTAAAAAAATAAACATAAAAAATAACCATAAGACATGTCAGTTGAATTCTCTGTTCCACTCCTCACGCTTTGCTCATTTATTATGCAACTACCATGTGCTAGACATGTTCACACATAGTTTTGGGAACGTTAAAGGATTCAGTTAAAACTAGAAAGCCAGTATGCGGCAGAATCATATTTTGTATAGAGATTTGTGTAATACCAAAGCTTGTGTTTATTCTAAACCATACTGACTTTGGGTGTATGTGTAATATTAATGTTTAAGCAGGTATTATATTTAATTTTAGTTTTATTTAAGTTGCAGGATACATTTGCAGAATGTGCAGGTTTGTTACATAGGTAAACGTGTCCTATGGTGGTTTGTGGCACCTATCAACTCATCACCTAGGTATTAAGCCCAGTATGCATTAGCTATTTATCCTGATGCTCTCCCTCCCCCGACCCCACCAGAAATACCAGAAATGATATTTGGTATCTGGTACACCACTTGTGTAAGATGGATAGATTGCAAAAATTTGCTCCCATTCTGTAGGTGGTCTGTTCGCTTTGATGATAGTTTCTTTCACTGTGCAGAAGCTCTTTAGTTAGATCTCAGTTGTCAATTTTTGCTTTTGTTGCATTTGCTTTTGATGTTTTCATCATGAAATATTTGCCCATGCCTATGTCCTGAATAGTATTATCTGGATTTTCTTCTAGGGTTTTTATAGTTTTGGGTTTTACGTTTAACTCTTTAATCCATCTTGAGTTAATTTTTGTATAAGATGTAAGGAAATGGTCCAGCTTCAATTTTCTGCATATTCCTAGCCAGTTCTCCCAGCACCATTTATTAATAGGAAATCCTTTCCCTATTGCTTGTTTTTGTCAGGTTTTCAAAGCGGATGGTTGTAGGTGTGTGGTCTTATTTCTAAATTCCCTATTCTGTTCCAATGGTCTGTGTGTCTGTTTTTGTACCAATACCATGCTGTTTTGGTTACTAAAGGCTTGTAGTATAATTTGGAGTCAGGTGGTGTGATGCCTCTAGCTTTATTCTTTTTGCTTAGGATTATATTTGCTATACGTGCTCTTTTGTGGTTCCATATGAATTTTAAAATAGTTTTTTTTCTCATTCTGTGAAGAATGTCAATGGTAATTTAATGGGAATAGCATTGAATCTATAAATTACTTTGGGCAGTATGGCCATTTTCACAATATTGATTCTTCCTATCCATGAGCATGAAATATTTTTCCATTTGTTTGTTTCCTCTATGGTTTCCTTGAGCAGGGGTTTGCAGTTTTCTTTGAAGGGGTCCTTCACTTCTCTTGTCAGCTGTATTCCTACGTATTTTATTCTCTTTGTAGCAATTGTAAATCAGAGTTCATTCACGTTTTGCCTCTCTGCTTGTCTATTGTTGGTATATAGGAGTGCTTGTGATTTTTTAAGCAGGTATTTTATTATAATGAATTGACACATGCTGTCACTAATAACATGGCTGTATCTGATAACTCTTTAGGGAATATGTGAAAGACAACACTGCGTAGGCATATAACAACTTCACATAAAAGTGATTTTCAGGTTTCTTTCTGAATTAAGTCTACACATATTTTAAACCATCCCTGACAAACTCAGAGATGCTTCCCACATTATATTCAGTTCCTAATAATCTTTTGATAATACTTCTTTGGATTAGAAAACAAGCTAAAGAGGCAAAGACAGTCCCAAATGATCACGTGATCTTTTAGATATTTGGCCTTCTTTTCTAGCTCAATCTTAAATTATAATGAAAAAAATATGCCCTAGAAATTTGCTGGAAGCTCATACAAGATTTTTCTCCACTATGACCACATTTCATCCATATTTCACTAGAAATGAGTGAGTCTTTGAAAAATTTTAACCTTTGGGTCCATTTCACCATATCACCACCTGTGAATGCCAGTCATGTTACAATAAAATTATAATATTACAGCCTTTGCTTGCAAAAATACGGTGAAATAACCACTCTTTTACAGAGCTACATTTTAAAAATTCATTTGGTAAGCAACTTGGCAATATAAATAAGAGCTTAAAATATTAACAAATATTGACCTAATAAATATACTTGTGTGAATATAAACCAAGAAAAGTATTCTGAATACAGAAAGGATACGGGACAAGGGGAAGCAATTAAGTACAAGTTTTATTGCAGCATGTTTCCCTACAGTAAAAAATAGAAAAGAAAACATAAATGTCTTTAATTGGGAACTAGTTAAGTAGCCTATGGCATCTTTACTTGATAAAATATTACACAATCAGTAGAATAGAATTTTGAAGATTTTATAATAACAGCATATGCTTACGGTACTATATTAAGTAAATTTGCTTTGCTTTAATTGCACTTGCATTCATAGTTTCTTTAAACCAAATCTTCCATGCCTTTGTTCCTGAGAAACACTTTGCAGAATTCGAACTCATATTTGTAACCCCACTGCTCCCTCCACAACATGTCTTCATTAAAATCTAACAGCTTTTCGTGCTCCTGGGAGAGAAGAGAATCTAAGTAGAGATGTAAAATTGATACAGGAGGGATGAGAAGCCTGTGGATGAGCAGTACAACAGTTCCAGTCTCAGATAAAATTCTCTATCATTTTTTTTTCTCCTTTGCTTCCTGAAGATCCTTTAAAATCTTATTTCTCAGTGAGTAATTTTGTCTTTATGATACAAAAGGTAATTCCCATACCTAATATTGTTTCTAAGCACATGTGAGTACCCTGCTGAGTTATATATGAGTTTTTTATGAATATGACACAAAATGAAAATTCTATTTCTAGAATAGAAAAAAATGTAAATTGACTTTCACACTCAAGTGAGTTGTTTCAGGGATTGGGGGGGTAGATTCAGTGCATCATCTTCTTTGTATTCATGTGTAATTGATACAACTTTCAGCAATTGTTCTACACTTACAAACTTCATATTCAAAAAGTAAAGTCACAGACGTTATTGATTTTAAATAGATCTTAGGTTGCCCTCATCAAAAGTTGTCTTCTCTTGGGTAAAGGCGTTAGCAGTCTTGTTAAAAAGATTGTAAACTGCTGAGCATGACAAGTTTTAGTCCTTTTGTTGTTTGAGTTAGATTCCTGGATATCCTGCATTCTGCCTGTTTTGTATTGAGAAATGGGCAGCTGGCATTCTAGCTGTCATTACTCATATATTTTTTTTCAATTTTTAGGCAATTGTTATAAAGCTCTCTAGATGGATAAACAACACTTTGATATGGCATGAGGAACTGTTTTTAGTGACCCTAGCTGATCAATAACAAGAAAGTCATTTCTGCCCAAGCAAACAATAAGTTGTGAATAGATAACACATTAGAGCTGAAATGTGAACTTTCTAGAGATTGAGAAAAGATGGTAAAATGAAAATGCATACATGTTGGGGATATTATTGGATATTATTAAATAAAAAATGTTTTGTTTGCATCCTAGGTATAGTGATGTCTCAAGTATTATATAAAAATCTTTTACATGTAAAACAATCCCATTTAGCCATCTTTATATTCCGTTTGTAGTATAGGCTCCAAATGTTGATTACTTAAGAAAAAGGCCAGACGTGGTGGCTCACGCCTATAATCCCAGCACTTTGGGAGGCCGAGGTGGGAGGATCACTTGAGGTCAGGAGTTCGAGACCAGCCTGGCCAACATGGTGAAACCCCGTCTCTACTAAAAATACAACAATTGGCTGGATGTGGTGGCATGCACCTGTAATCCCAGCTACTGGGGAGGCTGAGGCGGGAGAATGGCTTGAACCTGGGAGGTGGGGGTTGCAGTGAGCCACTGCATACCAGCCTGGGGGACACAGTGAGACCATCTCAAAAAAAAGAAAAAATAACAGGGCATTTAAGTCAGGCGTGCTGGCATATGCCTGTAGTCCCAGCACTTTGGGAGCCCAAAGAGTTGGATCACCTGAACTCAGCAGTTCCAGACTAGCCTGGGGAACATGGTGAAACCCTGTCTCTACAAAAAATACAAAAATTAGCTGGGCCTGGTGGTAGGCGCCTGTGGGCGAATTGCTTAATGCTGGGAGGTGGAGGCTGCAGTGAGCCAGGGTTGCACCACAGCTCTCCAGCGTGGATGACAAAGTGAGATCCTGTCTCAAAAAAAAAAAGAAAAGAAAAGAAAAGAAAAAGAAAAAGACATTTAGCTAAAAGTGGTGTTATTCATCGAACATCAAGTCATATGACAGCAAAACTTTTCACTCTGTCATTACACACCAGTGATGCCCCCTCAGGAAACACATGTACATGCATGCATGTGAGTGCACACACATACACACAATGTATCTTTAAAGAAAAATAGCAATTAAGTTTGCCTTATATCTTGTAAGTCCCTTGATCAAAGATACAGCATTATGATTTCTGATGTATCTGCTGAGCTTATTACCTTGCCAGGCCTATAATCAGTGCTCAATTCATATCTTTTAAATGTGTGAGAGACTGTGTATGTGATCATGAATTTATAGTGAGAACATGTTAAATCCACTTTAGCTGTGTGTTGAGGAAATCCTTTATATACTTAGAATATATATACTTTACATACTTAGAATTTATATATATTCTATATATTTATATATAAAATATATATACTTTACTTACAATTTATATACTTAGAATAAATAATATATTTACCCAAATAATCTATAGTAAAATGTGAATTACTCAATTTGATATCCACATACTTAAACAAAGGAGAATTTGGGGCATAAAGCTACAATGTGTAATTAATATTTTTTGCTGAAATATGACATTCTTACTTTCTGATAGCTCTGCTCCTTAGGAAGGGTATGGTGGCAGAGACGCCTAAATTGTTGTAGGCTGCTTTGCATTACCTTATTATGCAGTAACCATAAATATAGCTTATGTGATGGAATTCCAAGTGCAGAATCCTTTTTGTAAGTGCCTTTAATGGTTGCCTTCTGAAGTTTTTGGTCATTATTTGTAATATTTATCCATCCATAAAGGAAAATATACCATTTATAGAAAAAACGCAGACCTCCATGTAAGTATTAAAACAATACAGATAAGAGACACTCCAGGTGGCACTATTATAATAATTAAAACTTTCTGGTGATGCTGATTACAATACTCTTTATTATTTCAATTAAGTACACTATGTGCCATAGTTGAGAACTGTAAAATGCTAGGGTTGGAAAACACTAGATTGTATCTAGTCAACCTCCTTATTTTAGGGATGGTCACAGAAGTGTCTGTCTGGAATCCTTATAGCATAGGTGATCCCTCAATGACATTAGGACTTGTATGACTTCAGAATTTGAATGAAAGATTCTGTATGGAAATATAGCCACATAATGTCTCTACAGATATGCAATTCAAGTAATATAATAACTTAATAACCAAACTTGTTCCTAGGCAAATCTTGAGCCTCTGGTCCTAGAAAAATGGAAAACTTACCTAGTCTGTATTTCTTACCAACTGGGCCACATCTGTTCTTGTTTTTGTTTTGCGTATGAACTGAATAATTTCACAAGCTTAAATTTATACTAATGTCAGTATTATTGTCAGTGTTATCCTATGTACATAACACCTTTATTGGCCTTACTTAATACCTAAATTGTTCTTTATGTAACACCTTTATTGGCCTTACTTAGTATATTTTTAACCTGAAGAGTTAATAATTGAATTAAAATTTGTGAAAACATCCTTAAAAGAAAACAACCTTTCATGATGGAGACAGAATGACTTTATTATATCACAGTAATAGAAAGTCCTTGAGAATGTAGTGCAATACTTTATTTTTCCTGACAGCCTTAGCACCCTTACTTGCTGAGACCTTTGTAGGGGAAAGAGAATAAAGAGAAGACTATGGTGAGGTTGACGGGGAATGTGCCCAGTGAGCATGGGTCAGAGATAGTTGTAGAATGCTCTCCAACTGTGAACGGTCAGGATTATTGGGTTACAAAATTGCTGAAGGAAGCAGAGCCTCCCTCATTGATCAAAAATGCAATTTGGTTTTTGCAATCTTGTGACTATCAGAAATGGGATTTAAAAAGTGACGAGTGTGTGCATTATGTGGTCCAATTCAAAGTACATTTAACAAATTTCCTTAGAATTCTCTAACTTCCAAGAACAATGCTAATTGCTGAGCAGACAAAAATAAGGAAGATAGAAGTCAAGCTAACAAGCAATTTGTTTGGTGAAATCACCAATGTATATGAGTATCTGAGACGTACAGATTGTAAAAAAAGAACCCAAGCTAAAAGCGATTCACATCCCGCCCCATGAAAGTCAAGGTGAGAAGGGAGCGCTAATGCCTGAATTTTAAATGGGAGGTTGAGTTCTATGTAGATAAGCAAGATGGGAGAGAATGTCCTTGAAATTATGGGTATTACACAGCAAAATAGTCCTTCAGGTATCCAAGCAATTATTAAAGATAAAGAGAGGTTATCAAAATGCATACAATAATCCACACATCACAGAGGTAGACCTCAAGTCCTTGACCTTCATTTCTGGGGGTGGGATTCCCTTCCCACGTCAGACTGTGTGAGATGCAGCTCTGGCTTCATTTGGGTGGGAAATGTATATTCTTGCCCTGTTTTGGACACTTAGCGAATGCTGTGAGCGCCACCCTCACAACAGGAATTTGCTTTGTGTTTTAAATTATGTTCCAATTGTGGACACGTTCTACACTATCGCCTTCAGCTGCTGGCTCTGTCAGTCTAGGTAGCATCTAGAGGGAAATGCAGTCTCCGATCCGAATGCCTTGCTTGCCTTCATTTTTTTGTATTATGCTCCAAACTGCCTTTGTTTATTCCTACTTAACAAAACATCATTTACTTTCTCTCTGTAACTTTTGCCTCATAGTGAGACTGTTCTTTAATACTGTTTCCCCAGCTATAGACAATCTCAGACATTCCTAAACTGTCTGGGTTTTCTTGTAGCAGATCTGTTGCAGGTGTCCTCACTCCATGTAATCTTGTCTAATTAAGCAGGAACTGGGCAGCTACCAAGTATGTAACTTGTCAGGGACGAAAATGCCTTCCGTGTGAAGCCACTACATATTAGAAAACATACGTGGGCATTTTTATTGACTATTGACCTCCAAATGAAGGGAAATATTTTTACTTATAAGCTAGTGTATGTGAGATTATACCCTGATTGGGGGTGGAGATGGGAAGCCTCATCCTTCCAAGGAGACATGTGCTGATTTCAAGTGATATTCACGACAGAATCAATGTCAATCGAGACCTAGGCCCTCATGGCTTGTATTGGTTTTTCTCTTATTCTATGCAGCCACTCACCCACTACTCTTGGTCCTGCCTTTAGATGCTATTATTTCCTGAAGGGAGTACCATTTTGATCAGAAGATTTAAATTTTTACAATATTCCCAATCACTCTTCTCAAAACTACCACTGGTTCTGCTTCCCTTTTCTAGTAGGATGTAGTGGTTACTACCCAGAAGAAATACAAAGCTCAGCCCATCAAGATTGGGGCAAGATGTATTCATGTGACAATCACGTAATGAGCTGTGAAATCATGATTTTTAATGAAACTCCGCTGTCTGCTGTACAGATTAGAGTATGTCATCCTCATGAACAAGCAGAAACATTTCTAGATTGATTGAACAGTCTTTTCTGAAGCAGTATCTCCATTTATTTTGCAGAGGCCTTTAACCCCTAAGAATAGTAGCTGATTGTAATTGCATAAATGGCATAATATTTGAGAGACCTGTGGAGAACTTGTGGAGAACTGAAGCCTTTTTTGAGCAGAGCCTGCCATTGTACATAGTTCTTATTCATCATTCCTGATTTCATTAGTAAGGATATTTGTATGGAAATGGATTAAGGTTTATAGGTTTATTTTATTGTGCTGTAGATTATGCTGTAATTATACCACTGATGGATTGTATTAAACTGCTTTGTGGGACACTTTCAAAACACATCAGACTCCGGAAGTGGTGCAGTCTACAAAATCTGCTTTTTTGTGTCCCACCTGGAGTTTTTGAGAGTCTGCCTCACTTAGCACACCCACACCTTCCAACGCATATTATTTTTCTCTTCATTTTTAGGCTTGAAGAGAATTAACTTGGCTGAGGTAAATATACTTAAAAGACCCTCCAAACCCATGCGTGTATATATATATATATATATATATATATACATATATGTTGATAAAAAGCAAGCAAAATTGAATAAAAATCAGAAAGAGAATGAATAACAAGTGTATTTACTGTTATTGTATGATTTGTTTTTATTCTAACCTCTGACATTGTTGAATAAGCAAGTTATTGTGAGTGTTTGGATTACAGAGGTGTGAAAATTTTGGTGTGGATTCTGGTTAATATCTTTCTAAGGTGGTCTGTGATTTCCAAGGAATTGACAAAGGACAATCTGAAAAAGAATCTTTCATCAAGGAGCCATTTGACTAAACTATTTATGCCTCATCTATGCAGGCTTATCAGATTACAACTTTGGGGTTTGAAACCTCAGAGTTCCCTCACTGCTCTTACTTCCACAGTTTAGAAAGGTGGCATAAAGGTTTTATCAGGCCACATAATTTTTAAGTCTAAAACCAATTTCTAGACCTTGGCCTGTAGCCAGCCTATCTCCACCATCTCTCTGCTCACCCTGATCGTAATCTCAACCTTGCTCTTATTTGCTTATTACTCTCCAGAAACACTGGTCTTCTTGTCATTGCTGTGACATACTCGGTTCATTTGTGCCATAGCAATTTACATTTCCTGAAATACCTATTTGGAATATTATTTCTCAACATCTTCATCCATCTTGCTTCCCTTTGTGGGAATGCTACCCACGTGTGCAAATGTTACTGCCCTATAGATGCCCTTATAACCACCATATCTGTAATCATGCCACTCCTACCCCTTTTGTATAATTGCCTGGTTTTTACCTCATAGAATTTACCTCTATATATAAAAGTTCCAGGAAGATGGAGACTTTTGCGTCATTCACTGGTGTTCATTAATTCCTAATGAAATGTTTTTTAGGCACTCAATAAGTATTTGATGAATTAATGAACAAATGAGTGAATGAAGAATAAAATTAAGGCTGGAATTCAAATTTTTAAAACTTGAATAACAGTAAATAAAAAGGAAAGTCTAGGCAGATCTGAGAAAACAAAAGGATAAATATTAAATATGGTAGACTCTTGACTTCTCTTCTATGAATAAGTATCCCCGGAAGATATTCAGTGCTTCCTAGAAAAACAAACAAGTCATCAAACTGGCATATGGGAATGAGGGGGGGAAGCAAAGAAGTGGAATCAATTAGAAGCTGCAGACTGTCCCTTTAGCAAATGACTGAATGCTAAATTTAATTGGATGTGCTCCACTAGAGAAAATAGTCTACTCATTAAAACATCAATACTTGAAGTTCCAAGCAATCTGGCATCTTTTTTGAATTACAATATGTGCAAAAGAAAGACTCCTACAATATTTTATCCCAATGGTAGTTTTTACCCATAATTTATACTGGTTGTGCAATCGGTGTAGATAAGAATTTTCTAGATATTGATCATCTGGTTTTGAATCAATGTTACAAGCATATTCATATTTGTGAAACTGATAGATGTTATATTTTACTCCCCTGAGCTTTAAATCAATAACAAACAAATGTTTTCATAGCCTTTGTATTTTGAGTTGGAACTCAAAGTAAAAGACCGGATTTGTACAAAGGAAAGAACATATGAAGTTCAAAACCCTGGGTTCTTGTGCTTGGTTTAAACTTTAGTAGCATCTAAACTTTTGGCTAGTCTTTCAAACTCAATTTTCCTATTTACACATTAGAGATTGTTCACAAGTCTTTTGTGAAGACCAATGAGACAACATTTATAAATGAATTTTATAAATTAAAAAGTATTAGGAATGTTCTAACAATAAATATTAAATAAGTGCAGAAGTAACCATAGTAACTTTTATTTAAAAGATTTACATATCAATTTGGAAGTAATATGTAAACGTTGTTCTACGGTCATCAAAATTCTACAATACATTCCTAACTATTGCTCCCAATGTACTGATCTTGTCACATTGGTCTTGTTCCCCCTCAACATGTCAGGCTCCTCATTCTCACCTTGAAGCTTCTCATTTGCTGTTCCTTCTTACTAAAAATATGTTTCTCCAGGTGCCTTTGTTCATTGCCAGATACAGGATGCACTTCAGATAATTTGCTCTCAGAAAGACATTGTTTGGCAAGCCTATATGAAGAACCAGCCCACCCTTATATCCACCTTCACAAATAGATGATTGCTGGCAAATTTCACATTTCCAACTTGTATTGATTTAAAAGTCCTTTGCACTATCTGAAATCATCTTACTTATGTGCGTACTGATTACTGTTTACTGTCACATCCCACTCTTTACAAAAGAATGTAAATTTCATGAGAGCTCTTATTGACTTCTAGATTAATAGTCTGAGATTCATGTTGCAGAAAAAAGAAAGAAAGAAAAGAAGGAAAAAAGAAAGAAGAATGATGAAAAGGAGGAAGGAGAAATATTAAATTGGAAAAAGTTTGTGAAAAGTTTATGACGTTATTTGGTATGTAATTAAGGCTGAACAAATCATAGTTGTAACAATTATCACTGTTTTTGTTCTTGATGTGAGCATTGTGTAGGTTTGTTCCTCAAAAGATAGGAACATAAATCTTAAGATCTGGCTTGAGCATCATTGTTTCTACTAAATTCCTAGGAACAGTTAACGTCATGTTTAGCATTTAGCTGTTACCCAGTTACCAATGGAATAATCAGCAATGTCATGAACAACACCATCAGGACCACATGTAGGAGCTTATAGCCTGAAATATAAGGAAGAAAATTCAGTTTTAGAACCTAGAATTTGTGAAGATAAGGGTATAAAGTTTGACTTTGAAAATTTCAAAATGCATTTGTTTCCTTTAAGCATTTCATGGTTTGTGTATTAAAAATACATGTTAAGATTATTGTGGTGTTTTGGTCTAGAGAAGGATCTATTCGTATTTAATTATAAGTTAGATTATTTCAGTTTTTGCATCCTTGAAGAAAATGCACATTTCTTTGCTTTTGAGCCATATATGAACTCAAATTCCCTAGTTGTCACTACATGTATTTAAAGAAGAAATTTCAAAAGTAGTCTTACTAGACGTAAATTTTTCACCACTTACTGTGAAAAAGGCATGATAGAATTTATGGCAAAAAATTTCAAAAGGTAATTTGGAGAGAGATGATAAGATGATTGAATAGATAATTAGAATCCAGTAAGAGTCTGATTTTAAAATAATACTTATGATAATGAGTTATTAAAAGATAATCCTACCAATGTTAATATTTCTTATTTTTATTTTTCTGTGTGTCATTTTGAAAAATGTAGAATATTGATCAGGGAGATATGTGATAGCAGTCACTCTCCTTTTTCTTAGGCAATTCTCTCTTTTACAGGCATAAGTGGCAGGTAGAATACGGGATAAAAATTTAAAAATAAAATAAACATTTTCTACACTGATTTATTCAAAACCTCACTATGTCTCAACAGGTTAGGTTTTCCTGATGACTCAGCATAGGTTAAGTAATTTGGAAGAGGTTCAAGACTTTTTTTTTTTTGAGACGGAGTCTCGCTCTGTCGCCCAGGCTGGAGTGCAGTGGCGCGATCTCCGCTCACTGCAAGCTCCGCCTCCCGGGTTCACGCCATTCTCTTGCCTCAGCCTCCGGTGTAGCTGGGACTACAGCCGCCCGCCACTAGGCCCGGCTAATTTTTTGTATTTTAAGTAGAGACGGGGTTTCACCATGTTAGCCAGGATGGTCTTGATCTCCTGACCTCGTGATTCGCTTGCCTCGGCCTCCCAAAGTGCTGGGATTACAGGCGTGAGCCACTGCGCCTGGCCTCAAGACGTATTTTAATAGGTCATTTCTAGAGAAGTAGCAATTTACAAATGATATACTTATTGTAAGTATTAAAGGTTAAATTTGAAGGAAAACTATTCGTAGGAGAATCATCTTGAATCATTATCTTGTAGTGCTAAGTGTACTGTGTTATATATATTTTTGAGCTAAGTAATAATTAATATTTGAAACCCCTAAAAACTTTTTCCAGTGACTGTACCAAGGAGTGGTTCACACAGGCAAGACTTCTGAGGAAGTAAAATGTTCTTAAGCTTCAGTTGCTTTGTATTCTACTGATTTGGTGTTTATAATTTAGCTTCTCTTTTGCCAATTACCTTCATAATTATTTTTACCTTAATAGGCCCCCTTCTTTAGTCAGCCTCTCCATTTCAAAGACTACAGACTTCTAGGAAATCATTCTTGAATAAATCCTGCAGGAGATCCTTAAGTTACTCTTTCATTGGTTAATTTTCATTAAGAATCCTTTAAGGATTTGATTGAAACAATCAGGTGTATTACCCCATACGACCTCATCAGTCGGGATTCAGTATTTGAATAATTACATTTGACTTATAGGTAGAACTTCAGGTTATGATTTTGAGATTTTAGTGTTCTTTTTGTTCTTTATAGTCCCTGTTCGAGAGTTAAAAAGATTAGGACATAACACAGGCAAAATCAAAAGTTTTCTAAATTTCCATTAGAAATAAGTAAGGACATTGAATTACATAAAGCTAGCCTAAGTACTCATTGGAAACCAAATTTAGGATAAAACATTCTTTTGAGCTCCAAAGAGCTTAGAGTACAGCAGGTTTCAGCTTTTCTATATTTCCTGATTTGCATTTTTTGAAGCCATTAAATGTGTTTGTTCTTAGAACCCCTGTACAGAAACGATGTCAACACTGTATTATTGCCTACTATTTTTTGCACATAGTAAGCTAATAAAAGATTTGGGTAATGTATTTAAGTATAAATACTTCAGCTGTGTAAATTTATCTGATGAAACAACAATAAAGCCCCTAGCAGGCATCAGTGATACACATTTATGCTACTGAAATATATTTGAATCAAGGATTTATTTGTGCATGTACATGAACTCATTTGTATATGGATATATTTGCTCATAATTAAAAATGTTAAGCATTTTGACCAATATTAAGATGAGTTCAAAATAGTCGCTGCAAACAATGTAAGATAGGAGCAATCCATATTAAGGCAGAATGTAACATAGGATTATCAGAGTGAGGAAGATGGTCATTTTGGACAATTTGGAAGGATACATCACCTGGGTAAAATTTTGAGTTAATATGTTAATTGAAGATGATAAGGAAGAACAAATAACCAGGCTGAGGGAGTGGCATAAACAAAGGCAGAAGTTATGTAATGAATCCTCACCTGAAAATGCAAGAAATGGAAGATGTGGGAACAATTCCTCCTACCTAATATCATGGGGGTTGGAACACTTTTTAACACCATTTCTACAGTCTATTATTTTAAGTAATTATCTTTGTTTCTTTGCTTAGTCAATTAATTTCCAGCTTGTTATTACTCTTTTATATATTTAATGTTTGCTTACATTTGCTAGCATTTTTTATTTCTTCTTGTGTCTCAGACCTCTTGTCTGGAATCTTTTTTTCTGCTTGAAGAACTAGTTTCCTTTAATGAAGTTCTGATGGTGATGAATGCTTTGTTTTTGTTTACTTGGTGTGTCTTTTTTCTATCATCATTCTCTGACCTTTAATCAGTGGAGCTTGTGTGTTTATAGTTAATATAAGTATTGATTTATTTGGAATGCTTTCTAATTATCTTGTCTATTCTAAGTTTCTCTTTCTCTCTCCCCATCCTCTCTCCCTCATCTGATTTTGACTGTTTGAGAATGGCTTTAACCAGTCTTTTTTACTAGTGTGGTAATGAGGTTCTCTAATTCTGAAACTTTATGGCTAAACTTTATGACTAACCATTAAATATGTGTCCTTAACTTATCAAATTCTAATGTCAGTCAAGGCCATTATTTTCCTTTTGAATAGCACAAAAACTTTGCAAAATTTAAATCTTTTACTCTCCTCCTAATCCTCCTAAATTATATAGTCTTGCATTTGTTGTTTTAATTCTTATGCATTTATATTTCAAAATTTGTTTTTTTTTCTTGAGACAGTCTCGTTCTGCCCAGGCTGGAGTGCAATGGCACGATCTTGGCTCACTTGCAACCACCGCCTCCCAGGTTCAAGCAATTATCCTGCCTCAGCATCCTGGGTAGCTGGGATTACAGGTGCACGGCACCATGCCCAGCTAATTTTTGTATTTTTAGTAGAGACAGTATTTCACCATGTTGGACAGGCTGGTCTCAAACTCCTGATCTCAGGTGATCCACCTGCCTAGGCCTTCCAAACTGCTGGGATTACAGACATGAGCCACTGCACCCAGCCTATATTTCAAAAAAGTATGTACTTTTTCCTGTATATACTCAATGTTTATTGTTATATACCTTAATTTTCTGATCTTCGTTCTGTTCTGCAACTTTTTCTATCTGGAGTCATTTTCTGTTTGACTGAAGCATTTAGAATTACTTTTAATGTAGGTCTGAGGATGGAAAATACTTTTTTGTGTGTATGTCTGAAATGTACTTATTTCCTCTTTATTATTGAAGAATATTTTTACTGATAATTAAATTCTAAGTAGGCACTTGTGTTTTGCTTTCTGTGGTTTTTTTACATTAAAAATGTCATTCCATTTTCTCAGGCTTTCGTTTTTCCTGTTGAGAGGTTAGATGTCAAACTTTTGTTTCTTTGAAAGTAGTGTTTCATTTTTCTCTTGTTCCTCTTAAAATTTTCTTTTTTCTGCTATTTATTCTGGTTTATCATGATGTATCAAATTGTGGATTCATTTGGAGTTGTCCTTCTCAGAAAATTCCGTGTTTCTTAAAACTGATAATCAATGACTTTTAGGTCTCGAAAACTGTCAGTTGTAATCTTTTCAATATTTCTTCTGACCTTATATTTACCTGCTCTTTTCTTTTTAGAAATATTCAACTTCTTTTACTTTATTTTATATATCTCTTAACTTTTCCTTATGTTTACTATGTCTTGTCTTTCTGAACTGAATTCTTGACTTATATTTACTCCAGTTCACTAATTACCTTTTCTGCTTTGTTTAATTTACCATCAAATGTGTTCATTGAGTTATTAAATTTGACTTTTTTCATTTCTAGAATTTTTATTTGCTATGGAACCTTATATTTTCCTCTCCCTGATCCTATGCTCAATCTTATTTTGCTTATTTACATAGTTGGCATGTTTTCTTTTGTTTTATAAGGCTGATCCAATGTTTTCAATATTTTAAATTCAGTGTATGTCTTTTTCTGTTCTCTGTATTTTTCTCCTAGGCTCGCTCATATTGTCTTGTTTCATTTTGTGGCAGTTATCTTTGTGTGCTGTTCCTTTCCTTTGAAATTTGTGGCAGTTTCCTGAGGCCTGGAATTAATATGCCTTTTTACAAACAGATGAGTGTTTAATTTTGCTAGATGTCTGGGGAGACTGCCCTTTGGGACTACCTAAAATTAGTTTGTGAATTGAGATTCTCTGGCCCACGTGGATTATATATAAACCAACAAAAAGTCAAATGCTGGCAAAACTTCCAAGAACATTTTGTCCTTTCTTCTCCCTTCTCATGCTAGCATCAGGACCAAATATTATTTTGGTTATTTTTTAAAGAGAAAGATAAGTCATATTTATATTTGCTCATTCCTGGAATTCCAACTTAATGTAAGGGAGGGTATTCTATAAGACTGTCACCTTTGGTGAGGCTAGTCTTGGGTTTGGTATTTCTTACCCTGCAAGGATGGCAGAACAAAGCCTGAGAGTATGATATTGGTTGATGCCAGTTGGTGTGCTCCAGTATTTCACCTTAATTAATATCTTTTCAGATCTACAAATCTTTTAAGAAGATGGCATTTGATATTTATTTATTTTTTAATTTTAATTTTTTATTTTTTTGGCAGAGTCTCACTCTGTCGCCCAGGCTGGAATGCAGTGGTGTGGTCTCAGCTCATGCAACCTCCACCTCCTGGGTTCAAGTGATCTTCCTGGCTCAGCCTCTAGAGTAGCTGGGACTACCGGCACTTGCCACCACCCCGGGCTAATTTTTATATTTTTAGTAGAGACAGGGTTTCACCATGTTGCCCAGGCTGGTCTTGAACTCTTGGCCTCAAATGATCCACCCATCTTGGCTTCCCAAAGTGTTGGGATTACAGGCGTGAGCCACTGCGTCTGGCTGGGGTTTGTTAAATTCTAATACATTTCAATATCTGACTTTGGGGACTCTGTGGGAAAGGATGGGAGGAGAATGAGGGATAAAAGACTACCTATTGGGTATAGTATACACTGCTTGGGTGGTGGATACACTACAATATCAGAAATCACCACTAAATAACTTATTTATGTAACCAAAAACCAGTTGTACCCCAAAAACTATTGAAATAAAAATAAAAATTAAAAAAATTCTAATACATTTCAGTAGAGAGATGATTAGGATAACCTCATTTATTATGCTGCAGTTATCATTGGTGGCTTACTCTTCCCTTTCTGATCATCACTTCTTTAATTATTTTTGCAATCACCAAATTTTATGAATTTTCCTCTTCCCTGAACTTCATAGGTTCTTTACAAAAACAAAACAAAAACAAACTAATGAGATCTGTTGAATAACTCTGATTTTTTTTCTCTTCTTTTCATTTTGTCCTAACTTTATCTCATTATTTCACTTCCTCTTTTTTTTTTTTTTTTTTTTTTTTTTGAGTCGGAGTTTCGCCCTTATTGCCCGGGCTGGAGTACAGTGGGGATACCTCAGCTCACTGCAACCTCTGCCTCCCGGGCTCAAGCAATTCTCCTGCCTCAGGCTCCCGAGTAGCCGGGATTACAGGCATGCACCACCACACCTGGCTAATTTTGTATTTTTAGTAGAGACGGGGTTTCTCCATGTTGGTCAGGCTGATCTCGAACTCCCAACCTCTGGTGATCTGCCCACCTTGGCCTCCCAAAGTGCTGGGATTACAGGCATGAGCCACCATGCCCAGCCTCCCTTCCTCTTTTAACAGTTAAATGGCATTAGTTCTTAGACGTTTAACAATTGCCATTTTCCACTATATTATCTATTCTCCATGAGATGGGTTATATTTGTGTGGTACACATTTTTTTACTCAGCAACAATTTATAATTTGTGACATTTATATTTGTTTTGAAATACAAAAATTGGTATATGCTTATTGTGGAAAACCAGAGCAATATATAGGAAATAATTCATAATATCTTAACACAAGTACTGTTAATATTTTGTACTGTCTCTTTTCTAGTAGGCCATTTATTACAGCACTGTTAATCATAAGGTGATATTATTTTCTCTTTTTATTTAACATAAGTAAATGCTCATGCAGTAATGTTGTATCCCCTGGTTTGTTGCTGACATTTAATAATTAGTGTATAATATCCATTAACTGGTAGGGTCAAGTTAAAAGCTAATGCTTTGAAGATAGTTTATCTGGATTTGACTTCTAAATCATCACTTATATACTGTATAATTGTGGGAAGATTTTTCAAACTGTTTGGAAGTCATTTCCTTCATATATTAAATAAGGATATTAACAGTTGTATTAGTCTGGGTGTGGTGGCTCATGCTTGTGAATCCCGGCACTTTGGGAAGCTAAGGTGGCAGGGTCACTTGAACTCGAGAGTTTGAGACTAGCTTGGGAAACATAGTGAGATTAAGTCTCTACAAAAACTAAAAATAAAATATAGCCAGGTGTGGTGGTGTGTGCTTGCAATCCCAGCTACTTAGGAGGCTGACGTGGGAGGACAACTTGAGCTCAGAAGGTTGAGGCTGTGTTGAGTCAAGATCGTGCCAGTGTACTCCAGCCTGAGTGATAGAGTGAGACTCTGTCTCAAAGTAATAATAATAAATAAAGACTGTGATAACTGTCTTAACAGCGGTTACCAAAAAAAGCCTTTAAATCAGTGGCATTAGATAATACATGTAAAACACAGGGATGTATCTGTAACATACCTGGCACTCTGATATTTGCCATTTTTAATATTAAAAATTTTGAATAGGAGGAACAAGATAATGCTCAGAGTTATTGGATTTGGGATGTTATATGCATTATTGTTTCCCAAATGTTTAAGTAGAAAACTTACAGCAAAAATAAGTTGCAGTTCTTTCCTTTCTGGAATCGTATGACTCATCAGATTAAGAAGTTAGACTGTGGGCATTTAGAGCAGAATTAGGTTGCTTGTCTGGGGAGAGTAGGGGAGTGTTTTCTTAGTGTGACATCATTTTATGTCTCACAGTTTTCCAACATTGTTTCAGCTGATCATCAGGAATTTTCTTTTCTTCCTATAATGCTGTACATGAGACCTATAAGGATACTTAATAACTACATCATCAGTCATTCATGGCTCTGCTCTTAACTAATTGAATTCTTTTTCTCCATACACAGTGCATCTGAAACTATCTCAGTGTATGCCACGTGGACAGATTAGATTACTTCTGAAAACTCTTTTTTCACAAAGCGTAAGAATCTACTCTGTGGTATAATCAATGCTGATTTTTTTGTTTGCTGAAGGAACAGCACAAGTTGGGCAAGGAAGCACCTCTCACTTGTATAGAGCACTAGACAATCACAGCCAGAAAGCATCTTAGAAACCATCTTATTTTTCTGCTGATGAAAGGGAGCTTCTGAGATTGTTTTCCGTATCACACCAGGTGATTGTACCTGGCTAGTCAACTCTATCATTGAAAAGAGCTGGTTACCTTTTATCTTGACAATTTTAGTTTAGTTACTTCATGTGTCTTATTGGGTTGTCTCATCAGTGATTCAGAATGCTCCTATAATCTCCCCGGATCTTCAATCCTGAATCATAATAACTTTCCCACAGCACTGGCCCCTTTGAAGAATTGTTTAAGTTTTTCTAAATTATTCCTAGATTTTCTACTACATTTACAGACACTCATTTCGATTTCCATTATTCATGAAGGCATACAAACAGTTGGAAAATCTCAAAATGTGAGCCCAATGATTTTTTTTTTCGATTCTTGAGCATATTTGGATTAAATCCACCTTGAAATGCCTTTTGGACATAAATTTCCACTAGTTGTCCTGCGAAAGCTTTCTTGCTTTGTTCACACACAGGCCACAGATGTGAAATTTGGCTGTACCATTTAGAAAGATTTTGGCAACCTGTAACAGAAATTCACTACTCAAACTGAGTAAACAAAAGGGAAATATGTTACCTCACAAATCAAGAAGTCCGATTGAAGCATGGCATATTAGGTAGGTAAAGATAAAGCTGTTAGAAAAATAATATTCAAAAATATAGTGGTTAAACAAAGTAAGAGCGCTCCTTTTCAATAGGCCTTTGAGGGCCTATTGGCTCTGCTCTGCCTGGGTGCGGTGGCTCACACCTCTAATCCCAGCACTTTGAGAGGCCGAGGTGGGTGGATCATGAGGTCAGGAATTTGAGAACAGCCTGGCCAACATGGTGAAACCCTGTCTCTACTAAAAATACAAAAATTAGCCGGAATTGGTGGCACATGCCTGTAGTCCCAGCTACTTGGGAGGCTGAGGCAGGAAAATCACTTGAACCCAGGAGGCGGAGGTTGCAGTAAGCCAAGACCGCACCATTGCACTCCAGCCTGGGTGGACAGAGTGAGACTCTGTCTCCTCAAAAAAAAAAAAAAAAAAAAAAAAAAAGGCTCTGCTCTATGAAGTCATTCCCCCAAAAATTCTTTCTGTTTATTCGAAGATCCTATGATGTTATCATCATTCCTTTGCTCATTTCTGGCTTACTAGCTATATATATAGAGAGAGCTATATATATATATATATATATATATATATGTATATATATATGTTCCAGCCCATAGGTGAAGGTATCAAGAAGTACAAAACGGCAATTTCCTTTTAAAGAGGAGGTAATATGAAAGTTGAAGATCGCGCCAGTTCTATTCACATTCTGTTTCCAAGGACTCATTCTCAAGGCCATGTCTGGCTGAGAAAATATTTGGCCTAATAAAATGGAAGTGAAATTTATTACTAAACGGAAGAATGGAGAGCAGATACTAAGAGGCGGGAGAGAACTAGCAGCACCAGCCACAGGCAGCTTTCACTGTGTATTGATGCAGCAGCTCATTTATGTCAATTTCCTTCCTTTGCTTCTCTCTGCCATCAGTGATGTGTGATTTTTTTCCCTTATGGAAGTCCTCCTCACTGTCTTAGGAAAGCCACCAATGATCCAAGCACTCAGTCTGGAAGTGGGATATTCATGGGAAAAAACGACTATTCTCTTTTGTGGGATTTTGTTTCAGAAATGATTTAACCGTATCAGAAGGCTCTCAGCAGACTTCCTCCCAAGGTTATATGCCTATTGATGGATACATAAAGAAAAGTTGAGCATTATAATTGCTTAGAACAGTCAGTATAAACTGCTAAGCTGGGCCTGGGCCATTGCCTCTGAGTTACAGAGATAAGGAGTCAATACTTAAACAAACCTAGAATTCTGTTTTCCAGAAAGAAGAGAAAGGATGGATAGAAGGCAATCACTGCTTACTGAAGAAGTACAACTTCCTAGTTTAAAGTTGTTCCAGGAATCTTATAATCACCTTTTCCCCCACAAATAAAGAAATGAAAGTCCAGATAGTTTAAAGGACTAGCACAAGGTCATATAGCAAGCTAATGGTTGAACTGTATAATGCCATTTTTTCAAAAGCCCCAAACAAACAAATGTACATATAAATAAACAACGCAATCTATATTTCAACATATGCTTATGTTGACAAAGCAACAGCTATGTAAGTTTGTACACATGAATGAACAGAATTCATTATAACACTTTCTCAAAGGGGCCTTAAAAATAACAACTGAGTTCAAGTTGTAATTTTCCACTTCTGGTTTTGGAGAAAAACCAATGCTGTTCTCTGTGACTTCTATCAGATCTAGACATTGAAATCGTATGGTTATTTAAATCAAGCGGTGGTGAGTCTGCAACTATTGTGTACCAGCTGTGTAGAGGGGAATGCAAGTGGGGAGGAAATGTGAGGGACAAGAATTCCACATAAGGAAAATAAAGGCATAAATGGATGCTGAAGTAAAATGAGAAATGAGTTGAGACATAATGGACTGTAGTATTGAAAATATTTATGAGGTAGATGGGTTTACATTTCTGGTCAGCACAGTTTGTAAGGATAGATTGAGCATCAGAATGGATGTCACAGTGGAGGACTCTGAGTGACCAAGACAAAGGGGGAGAAACAAATGTTAAGACAAGAGGGAAAGAAGAAGACACTGGCTTCATGATGTGGGCTGGAGAGTTGGAAAAGGATATACTTGGATCCTACTGGACTCGTAGAAGCCTCTCTCAGATTACCCTCTGAATAAAGTTCACGATTCTCTTTGAAGAGTGAGGGAAACATTTAGGAGCTTTTTAGCAGAGGTGAAAATGATATCATCAGGAAAAGATAAAGTGGACATGTGTGTAGATGAATAAGAAGTAAAAAGAAGGAAGTCAATTAAAGCAGTTAAGAAACATTGCAGTCAACAAGGGTCAAATCTTTGTTTTGTTTTTAGTAGAGAGTTGAACTACTCTGACAGGTATAGTTGAAAACAGAACACAAAAGTGAACATGTTTAAAAAGTGGTAGCAGCAGGTCACAGTACATCTCCAGAAGTCCTCATTTGAAGTGATGTGTAAACAAGCCTTAGCTCTCCAGAAGACAGAGCTCTTGCCACTTCATCAGGTAGCAACTCCCCCATCACTGAAATGTTCAGAGTTTGGAAGGACACCTGGGAAAGGCAGCTTTATCTTAACATCTGGATTCAATGTGGTCAAGCAGAAAGAAATAATACAATCTCTTTTCATCTCTATCATGAAAATATTTTGGGACTGTAATGTGGAAATGTCCCCTCAGATAGAAGATTGTTTTGTTTTTATTTTCAGACAGAGTTTCCCACTTGTTGCCCAGGCTGGAGTGCAGCAGTGGTGCGAGCTCGGCTCCCTGCAACCTCTGCCTCCTGGGTTTAAGTGATCCTCCTCCCTCACCCTCCCAAGTAGCTGGGATTACAGGCACCTGCCACCATGCCCAGCTAATTTTTTTGTATTTTTAGTAGAGACAGGGTTTCACCATGTTGGCCAGGCTGGTCTCAAACTGCTGACCTCAGGTGATCCACCTGCCTCAGCTTCCCAAGGTTCTGAGATTACAGGGGTGAACCACTGGGACCAGCCAGATAGAAGATTTTAACTAATAAAACACAGTAGGCTGGGCACTGTGGCTCACACCTGAAATCTCAGCACTTTGGAAGGCCAAAAGCAGCGGATTGCTTGAGCTTAGGAGTTTGAGACCAGCTAGGGCAGCATAGTGAGACCCCTTCTCTATATTAAAAAAATCAGTAAAAATATTTATAAGAATCTATAATAAAATACCATGCATGTTTACTAAACATACATAATAGGAGAGAGAGAGAGAGAGCGCGTGCGTGCGTGTGTGTGTGTGTGTGTGTGTGTGTGTGTGTGAAAGAGAGAGAGAGACAGATATTACATGAGCTAGATGTAATGTATATACTTCAAATCAGTGGTTGTCAACTAAGGGTAGTTTAGTTCCCCAGGAGTCACTGGGGAATGTCTGGAGACATTTTTGCTATTCACAATTGGGGAGGTGCTACTAGCATATAGAAGATAGAGACAATTAAGACCCCCATCCTTCCCGCCAAAAAAGCATTATCTAGTTCTGGATGTCAATAGCGCTGAGGTTAAAAAATCCTGCTTTAAATGAAAAGGTGCACTGGCCACTCAATCAACATTCTTGTTTGGCTTCAAATTGTGTATGCTGTTAGTTATATATTGTGCTGATTTATAGATCCATGTGCTAGGAGTGCAGGAGTTAGGTTATTTCCCCAGTGCGTGCTGTAAGTAAAGCATTGAAAATAAAAAGTGTCTAAGATATTAGAATAAGATGGCATTCTTCTCACTGTGAATGACTTTTTATTCTATTCCGTTATTAAAATAGGCTCTCCTTCCCAGAGGCATAACATTACTTCAATGTGACATCTCATTTAAAATTGTCCTTGAGAACAGCTAATAGTAATATTGTACCTGGTGTCATAATTTGGCTCAAAAGCTAAAAACTGGCCAAATTTGTTAGACATTTTATATAAAATTGATTAATGTCTGAAAAAATCATAAATTAGAGTGACACTTTTCAAAAGATATTTTAATCCCACCACTATAAAAGTATGCCTTAAGTTCAATAGCAAATTTGATATTAATACAAACCTTGTCAACTATTCAGTAAGGAGGACTTTTTGTCAGAGAAGATCGTTAAAATGCCTGGAAATGATTGTACGGCAAAGTAGAGGCTGTCCTAGTGCTACAATCATTAGAAAAGACTTTAGAAATTGCTTAGTTTTTAGTGATGAAACAGTTCAGAAAAAGGAAGTCTAGGGCCTTGCATTTGATATTGGCAGTTTATTTGCAGACTAGAATCCAGCCATTCCAAGGACCAGCCCAGTGCTCCTTCTAGGCCCTCTGCTCAGTTTAAGAGCATTCACCTTTCTAAGGGATTATCGAATGCAAGTTCTCCCCAGGATATCATTTGTAGTAACTGGAACTGAGAGATGCTCAAGAAGAAAAAGAAAAAAAACAAAAAGGAACTTTTTGCAAAGACCTGATAAATCTTAGGAACATTGCATACTATAGCTCCTCCAGAGTATGTCTGGTCCACATTTGCATATGAAAGGCATGTAAATTCATTGAAATTAAAAGTTTAGTTAACTAAAAAGACACTCAACTTTGTTTTTATTAACTTGAATATGAGATTCTAAGTTTATGGAGCACCGGTTCCTGTTCCATAGTCCACAGCTTCTTGCGCCATAGGAAGACTAGCCAAGCTCTGTCAGGCTCCGTGTCTTAAACCTGGCCCCTCTGTCTGAAGTGACTTTCCCTCTTTTTCTTCCTGTTGACAAGTATCATGCCCTCTAAGAAGCTTTCCCCATCCCCTCCTGGGTTAGGTGTTCCTTCTCTACTTTTAAGTGTCCTCTGAAGATATCTATTATAAAACATATCACACTATAGTTTGCAGTTGTGTTTTCTCTCTCCCCCGCTACAGAACATGGTCCTTGAATTGTCTTTGTTCCCAGCTTGCATCAATTTCAGGAATAGAGTAGGTGCTTACTAAATGCAATCCCAGTAAATAAAATTTGTAGTTTTTCTTCAGGTATCTTTAGAAAAGAAAACCTAAGCCTTATTTGTGAATGTAATTTTTCCTCTTAGACAATATTTCATTTTCTGGCTGGGCACGATGGCTCACGACTGTAATACCAGCACTTTGGGAGGCCAAGGTGGGCAAATCACTTGAGGCCAGGAGTTCCAGACCAGGAGCCGGGACAACATGGTGAAACCCTTCCTCTACTAAAATACAAAAATTAGCCTTGTGTGGTGGCGTACACCTGTAGTCCCAGCTACTTAGGAGGCTGAGACATGAGAACCACCTGAACCCGGGAGGCGGAGGTTGCAGTGAGGCAAGATTGCGCCAGCCTGGGCAACAGAGCGAGACTCTGTCTCAAAAAAGAAGAAAAAAAAATTCTATTACTTTGATCTTTCTATTATTCTGTCAACAAAATATATGTTCAATTGATTGCACTAGAGTTGAAAATTTCTGATGTCTTTCGTATTATATACATTTATATATATTCGTGTATATATGTGTGTGAGTGTATATTAATTGTATATTTTGTGACTAATCTATTTAACTGTTAAGTATAACACAGAAATTAGAGGACTGGTTTGGTTCACTTTAATTTTACTAACCTCTTTCTTATACTGTTCAGGAAGTCATGATGTGTTTACATTTTTGTCAAATCTGTGGTTCCTTGAAAAGACAGGTGTTCTTAATCCATCTGCCTCTGTATGTGAGCCTATAGCCCCTATCAATCTAATCCCACAGTGCTTTGACAAGCTTGCAATCTAAGGATCTGGGAGTGATAGAGTGGATATACTAGGCTATATAAACAGCAAAGAAGAAAAGCAGCTTGGATGTGCTTTAAATGTGATAAATTTCAGTAGCAAGGTATAACATTTATTATTTTAGTGTTTTTTCAGTTGGATTGAATTAAAACAACTTTCTCTCTGAGGGATTTGTTCTGGTCTCCCTTGTTCCAATACACAAGTGGGTTTTCTTGGGTATTGTGATACTTTATAACTATGATAGGAAGCATGAACCTCACTTCGGACCTGCCCACTAGACCAAAAACCCACCCGGACACCATAGCGTAGATAGCCAAAATGAATAAATTGCCCCGTCTTCAACTCTTTTTATAGCAATTACTTCTCACTCTTACTTAGCTTCTACTTTTTCTGTTGTTCTGATTTTACATGTTTCTGAACATGTGGATTTATCACACATTTTAAACTGTGGCTTGCCCTTGAAATTAATAGCTGAGTCTGACTTCCTGATTTTGACCCTTGGCTCTCACTCACGGACTCAGTTTGTTCCCAATCAGAATGCTTCGTGGAAAATATTTGTTTTATTGAGTCTTAGGCTATGATTTCACTCCAGTTCCGTGCAGTACAAGGAAATTTCGAAAACTCATCCAGTCAATCTATCACATTTCTCTGTGTATAGTGCTCCAGGACAACAACACATGGGTGAAAAATCTATTATATTTTTGAAGACCACTCTTCACACTTTTAAGCAAAACAATTTTAGAACTTCCCATGGAAGCTTAGTTCAGTATTTGACTGTTTTCCCTGCTACTGCAGACCTTTTCTCTCTAGTTTCAGTTATTTTTGTAACTAGTGGCTCCTTTTTGCCCTTTAAGGGACTATGGGAGAAATGAAGTAAAAGAGGCAGTATCCTAAGGCAGCAGATCTTCAAGTGTGGCCCCTGTATCAGTGGCAGCAACACTGCTTGGGAAATGCAATTTTGATTTCCATTCAGAACCTACTAAATCTGAACTCTGGGGTTGGGGCCCAGCACTTTGAATTTTGAGAAAACTCTCCAGGTGACTCTCTGATGCTTGAAGACATTTTAGAAACCCTGATGTCATAGTTGAGTATAGACTCTTCACATAAACTGGCTGCTGTGGGCTGAATATTTGCATCCTCCTAAACTCACAAGTTGAAGTCTGATCGCCAATGCGATGGTATTTGATGGAAGACTCTTGGAAGGTGATTAGACCATGAGTGTGGAGCCTTCAAGAATGGAATTAGCACCCTTATAAAACAAACCTCGGAAAGCTTATTCACTGTTTTCTGCTATGTGAGAACACAAGGAAAATGTGGCCACCTGCCACCCGGAAGACAGTCCTCACCAAAACCTGAGCAAGCTGACTCTCTTATCTTGGAATTCCAGTCTCCAAATCTGTGAAGAATAAATTTTTGTTGTTTATAAGCCACCTCGTTTATGGTATTTTGTCCTGGGGATAATAATGTAATTGGCGTAATTAGATTAAGATTAATAAATAATTAACATAGGTAAAGCCCTCAGAATGGTGCCTGCCACAGAGTAGGATGTTTGATTTTTATAATTATAACACAAACCAAATGAATAAAATACCAGCATACGTGAAATAGGTTCATGTGTTTACATTATTATAATAATAATTTTTTTTGGTAATTTTATTCTATTCTGCCTTTGATATGATTAGTTTTTAGTTGTTAGGTTGAACTGCTTCTTGATTTTAAGGGTAAGTTAGGAGGAAGAACAAGTGTATCTTTCCCCCCCTATTAAATAAATCATAGTCAGGCTTGGAAATGAAAAAGTAAAAGTGCGGTAATTAATTGTTGTGTGTTATGAAATAAAAAGATCTTCTGTTTGGAAGAGCTGTTGCAGCCACCTAACAAACACAGAAATTTACTCAAAAGTACCACGGACAAGGTTTTGTAATCCAAAACATCTTCGGTGAGGGAAGTTTCACCACCTCATGAAGCAGGATGTCACTTTATTGGGCATTTTAAATTGTCAGAATAAAGGGAAACTTTCCTTCCCTTGGTTTCTATCCTTTCACTTGCAATCTGCAAGACAAAGTACAAGCTAATTAACCTCTAAGGGCCTCTGATTCTCTTCTTTCTCTGGAACAGGGATAAGCCTGTCAACCTTGCAAAAGTACTGTGACCATTCAATGTGAAGACACTCATAAGTGCACCAACAAATGATGTCTCTCTAAGGAGAAACTTCTGTAGAATAGGATTGTGCTAAGGCAATTGGAGCTAAAAGTCTTTAATACTGCTCTTTCTTTAAGGCTGATAATTGTGTGAGGTGAAATTTTCATACAGAGGACAAGATATAGAAAAAGAATTGGGTCTTAGCAAAAGGGGGTCTAGGTTAAAGAAAAGATGTGTAGAAACCAATGCATATTTTACAGCTAACATTTTAATGCTGTTTTGTAGCATATTGTCTTCAGACAATTCTTACCTTGACAGTTCTCAGTGCTGTCTATGAGATAGTCTTATTTTTGGCAATATTAGAAAGTGCTTTCCAAGCTTGCCTGCTTATTTAATCTTTCCTACTCCTTGATATAGTTCTTCCTACTTGTGTTTGCAAGTGTTTGGATGTCACCTTTTTGTTAATTAACTCCTTTATTTTTTTGGTCTCTCTTTTGTGTACTCTGCAGATTTCTTTTTTCTTTTTTCCTTTTGGTTTCCTAGTGACAGCTTCCTTTCAATTCCTCTTCTCTGTTTGCCTCTCCTGAGAAGGAGCCAGTGTCAAAATGTTAGCTCAGTCGGGTTTCCCATTACCAGCTCTGCAAGTCCCCAGGCCCCTCCTGTATTTAGCAGGCTAGGAGTCACTGTGGCCCAAACATCATTTTCAAATTGTCATGTAGATAAATTCACAAGGCTTGGGGAAAATAGAAAAAATAACGAACACCTGTGAAATAATGATTACTATTGCTTTACCGTATGCCCACTTCATGTTAGATTTATCTAAATTCTTTCATTGGAAGCTGATAGAGCCATGCTGTAACTGTGAAATTAATTATCAGCTAGGAGGGCTAAGGACTTAAGGTGTGAAAATTGCTGGTTGACAAAGGGCCATTGTTCCATTACATCTTAAAACTGAAGTAGACAATGTAAACTAGTCTGAAAACCTGTCTAAAGTTTATTAGTCTGTTAACATACTCCTAGAAGATGTCTCATGGAGAAAAATTAATCAAGGAACAACAAGAACAAAATAAAAAGGAAATAGGCAACTTCTAGATGGAGTGTTTTCTCTGACTTTGAATATTTTAAAACAGATACTTTGGCATTAATTGCCAAATATTCAATTATCACGAAGCAAGATAGGTTAGGTGAGATGGGAATAAGTGATTGCTCTCTGCCATGTGACTTCTTTGGAGAATTGGCCTTTCCTCAATTATTTGATCCTGGCCATATGACCAATTCAATAGTCTGCTTTACCCCAATAGATATAGGATGCTATTTAGGGAGTCCAACAGACTAACCCAATTTTCTAGCACAGTGATTGGTATAACCAAGACATGTGACCAAAAAAGCACCAGTGAGAGACTGCTTGATATTTGAATAAACAGATATTCCATTCTAGGTTGAAAGTTGTTACCAATATACTTCATCAGTAGGCATCTTTCCACTTTTCTGAAGAATGCTTCTCTTCAGAGAGAAGCCAACTGAGAGAAGGAAATGAAGATGATAGTTGAAGAGAGAAATATAGTGTTCTTGATAAAATTCTTAGAGCCCCTGGCTCCAGCCATGCTAAGCCAGCTCTGGAAAGTTTTATGATTTCATAAATTCATTTTACTTGAGCTATCTAAGCTGAGTTTCTGATACTTCCTACCAAAATACTTCGGACTAATATAGAAACTCTATTAAGAATGCTGTCAATTCCAAGGTAAGGTATTCTTTATTGAGTGCCTAAATAAGATAGGCCTGTTATGAGACTGGAAGGAAAGATATATCTAAGAGACATACCTTGGCTTTCACAGACTGTTCATCTCTTTGGGAAAACAAGAAACAGTAAGTGAACAGACCCCTATATACTCGAGGGTAAAAAAAATTAAAGAAAAGAAAATATACTCCTAAGGAGTTTCAGAAAGCTGTTTTTAGCAGTCAGAAACTAAAAAATTAAACTACCACAGTGTTGCTTGACAAATAGTTTCTAAAAGCTTCAAAAATTAGTACAAGGACCTCTTCAAGGGAAATCAACATTTACTTAAATTAACTGAGAAATTGGAACAATTGGTAATTGAAATATTAGTCACAATGACATACAGTGGACACAGTTGCTTACCTCGTGGGGCTTAAATTCTAATAGAGTAAAGGGCCTGTAAACATGTAAACACATAAGTGAGGAAAGTACTTTGTACTGTTCATAAAAGTACTTATTGCACTCTGTAAATAGAATAATGTGATAAAACTACATACTAAATGTGAGAGAGCCCGTAGGGGTTTGTGATGTTTGAACCAACACAAATGAGAAGAATGAGAAGAAACCTGCAATTTCAACAGCCAGCAGAAGAGGTAATAGCAAGTGCAAATATTCTGACATTGCAAAGAATCTTGAAGTTCCAAAAAACCTAAAGAAAGCCAATGTGCTTGCAGTGTTCTCAGCAAGGCAGATTGGCTTGGAGAGATTGGAGACCTAATGCACCAGAAGCAAGGTCTTGCAGGGCTTTTAAGACAATGGCAGCATTTAGTTTCGATCAAATGACAACAGAAATAAAGGTTTTAAGAGAGAGAGTGGCATGATCCACATTTTCAAAATATCATTGTGGTTATTGCATAGAGGATGCTTCTTGGCCGAAGAAGTAAAAGAAGAAAGATGCTAGTGCCTTGGACAAAATGAACAGTACTGAATGCATGCTTTTTTGAGGGACAGTCATACATTGTTTGTTCAGTTCAGTAATCTCCATGGTTCCTTTCAAATCTACTCTAGAATCTTAGAAAGTTTTTCCGTATTTATGTGTAAATATACAAGACTGATGGATACAACAGTAAAACTATTATGTTGGTGCCAAAGTAATTGCAGTTTCAGACCATGAATTTTAAATCATTATAACTAGGCTCAAACACATCTTCATTAATCAAAATAGGAACCATTACAATCAACACTTTTTCTTTCCAATGAGAAATAAGTTTTTTTATTCTTGTAGCATAAAAATCCATGCTTCCACACTAATGCAAGATGTTACTAATAGTGGAAACTGAAGGGAAGAGGGCTTAAGGGGACATATGGGGACTCTCTGTAATTCCTGTTCAGTTTTTCTGTAACTGTTAAACTGTCCAAAAAAAAGTCTGTTTTTATAAGTGGAAACATGGTTTTATATGGACTAAAATACTATGGTTGCCTTTTTATTTTACACATGGTGAAATAAATTAGAGCAGGACATATTTTAAACTCAAAATTCACAAAATTAACTTATGAAAATGTTTACCCAGATCAAGAATATTAAAGAAACTTAGATTAAAAAAAAAAAAAAAAAAATCCATGCTTCGGGATTTGATGAACTCTTGGAAAGGATTTTCTGGATCCTGCTGGTTGTGGAAGTGTTTTCCCTGCACAAAGTTGTTGAGATGCTTGAAGAAGTGGTAGCTGGTTGGCAAGAGGTCAGGTGAATATGGCGGTTGAGGCAAAACTTTGTAGCCCGATTCATTCAACTTTTGATGTGTTGGTTGTGCAACGTGTGGTTGGGCGTTGTCGAGGAGAATTGTACCCTTTCTGTTGACCAATGCTAGCTGCAGGCGTTACAGTTTTCTGTGCATCTCATTGATTTGCTGAGCATACTCCTCAGATGTAATGGCTTCACCTGGATTCAGAAAGCCGTAATGGATCACACCAGCAGCAGACCACCAAACAGTGACCATGACCTTTTTTTGGTGCAAATTTGGCTTTGGGAAGTACTTTGAAGCTTCTTCTTAGTCTAGCCACTGAGCTGATCAGTGCTGGTTGTTGTATAAAATCCACTTTTCATCACACATTACAATCTGATCAATAAATGGTTCATT
This sequence comes from Pongo pygmaeus, assembly GCF_028885625.2. NCBI lineage: Eukaryota > Metazoa > Chordata > Mammalia > Primates > Hominidae > Pongo > Pongo pygmaeus. The sequence continues at coordinate 57,586,749 of NC_072391.2, forward strand.
GTTGCACAGAAAAAGAGAAGATGACAGTTCAAAACGATGATTTTTTTTTTTGATTTTCACTCAGCTCATGGGGCACCCACTTATGGAACGTTTTTACCTTTCCAATTTGTTTCAAATGTGGAACTATCATAGGATGGTTGACACTGAGTTCTTCAGCAACTTCTTGTGTAGTTGTAAGAGGATCAGTTTTGATGATTGCTCTCAACTCTTCGTTGTCAACTTCCAACGGCCAGCCACTATGCTCCTTGTATTCAAGGCTCTCGTCTCCTTTGCTAAACTTCTTGAACCACCACTGCATTGTACGTTCATTAGCAGTTCCTGGGCTAAATGCTTTATTGATGTTGTGAGTTGTTTCTACTGCTTTATGACCTATTTTGAACTCAAATAAGAAGATTGTTCGAATTTGCATTTTGTCTGACATCGTTTCCATAGTCTAAAATCAACACAAAATAAACAGCAAGTAATGTCATTAGCAAAAGACATAAAGCGAAAAATGCTTATAAAAATGATGTATAACATAACCACATTTATTAAAGAATGTATTAGAATATCAAACGACAAATTCCAATAATGCAAAAACAGCACTTATGTTTGTGCTAACCTAATCATAATATATATTCCCATTTATTTGGGTAATATATAGATATTAGCTATTACAGGGGCTATTACACAATTACCTAAATAATTGCATTTCTGTCAATATGCTACTTTTATCATATGCTAATTAATATTATTTGAGAAAAATAAGAATTGTCGTATGATATCAACTCCCAGGTTTATAATTTCATATCTCAACGGTGGTAAGAAGTATGAACCTGTTTGCAGCATTTAGTCCTAAAAATAGGCCCCGTTTTAACAAGATGTTGTCTACATGACATCCTCTAGGTCAACATCCTAACTCTCATTTTAGCACTTTCATCTCTGATCTGAGTTTACCCACAAACTTATGTACACTGACTTCTACTGTCATTGCTTGCAGTTAATAACTGTTATTTCTAAGCACTATATCCCAATCTAGAGTGGCCCTGATTCCACATGTGCTATTCCCCCCGTCTCTGCAAGCACCCTGACCCCAGCCCATTTTCCCTGTCCTATATCATCATATGTAGTTCAGAGACTCCTGACACTAGTGAAGCTGATATAGGTGAGATCCCAGCATTCTGATTCCCTCGCTGAAGCCGATCACAATTCTGGCTTCACAGACAAGTTAGCGACTTTTCTGAGTTTCTTCTGAGAATCCCTTTAAGTCTCAGGCTTCCTGAAAATCATTGGCCAGACCCTGCTTCATTTTGCTCTGTTGTTGTTTCCAAGAAGGTTTTCTGAAGTTAGTTTTCTGTTCAGATGCAGACAGTAGTGGAACAACCTTTCTAAGGAGAAGATACTTAATGAGAAAATAATATATGTACAGATGTAGATAAGGGGTAATTGTAACCACAGACATGAAATTCAATATATATTACTTTGATGTGCACATTTAATCCTGGAAGAATGCTTTTAGATGAAGCATTCTTCTACTGCTTCTGAATGATGTACAGCGAAACCTTATTTTTCAGATCCCTTCTAGCTCAGCCTAACTTATGAGCTGACAGGATTCCTTACACCTTGGCCAGGTGCTTCAAGAAGTGTTCATCATCACAAGTCACTTGCAGGACTCTAGAATCATATTAAGAAAAAAAAACTATTAAAAGGCTTAAATAAAAATGAGCTCAAATCCCTCAAGAAGTGTTCTTTTACCTTGTCCCTGTTTATTTCCATGTTTAAAGACTGCTTAACGTCTGGGCGTGGTGGCTCATGCCTGTAATCCCAGCACTTTGGGAGGCTGAGGCAGGTGGATCACGAGGTCAGGAGATCGAGACCATCCTGGCTAAAATGATGAAACCCCGTCTCTACTAAAAATACGAAAAAATTAGCCGGGCGTGGTGGCAGGTGCCTGTAATCCCAGCTACTCGGGAGGCTGAGGCAGGAGAACGGCGTGAACCCAGGAGGCGGAGCTTGCAGTGAGCCGAGATCGCGCCACTGCACTCCAGCCTCGGGGACAGTGAGACTCCATCTCAAAAAACAAAACAAAAAAGACTGCTTAACTAACTGCATGCAATGAATCCTTCAGGATTAACGCTGATAGCAATTTTGTTTTCTAAGGAAAAGCTCTCAGTGTTATATATGTATTTTAATGTTTATTAATGTTTGGTTATTTTAAAATATATTTTATTTATGTATTATGTATTTCAGCTTTTTAATTAAATTACCTATAAACCTCTGTAACTTCATTTTGAATTACTTGATCTGTCTAAAACTGAGAAAGTTGTATTGAAGTAACATTCCATTTTCTAAGAGCTTTTACTATTTTACTATTGAATATTTTGTTACATAATGATTTGTGACTTAACTCCATTATAAATTGTGCCTTTTAACAATTTGAAATTGTTTTCTTCCTATCTAATGTTGTTCAGCCTTGATTTTCATTCAGTCTGAAGTAAATAATATCTCAGAATTTTTTGCCAATCATTTCATCATTCTTAAAACTACATTCATTTAAACAGCGTGTATTTGAATAGGGAGACTAGATAATCTGAAAATGTATTACAATTGAGATGCTTAGAAACAATTTCCATCTATTGTCATCATTAATATAGATTTCTAGAAATGAAGTAAAAAAATTCTGATACACACATATTTAATCAAAATTTTCTTCATCTTTAGTAAGTGTTCTGTAACAAATATAATCTTTGAGAGTCAAACGTTGAGCTAAGAAATGTATTTGTAAATTGGAAACGGGTTACCCTTAGTTTTCTATTTTTTGTATTAATCAGAATAGAGTAGGCTATTCTGAAGTAATTAATAGGTAGAAGAATGAAAAGAAAAAAGCTCCGTAGCTTAACACATTTGAGGACTCCTGTTGCAGTTGTGGCACAGCAACACACCAAATTGAATGATTCGTATCCATGCATTCTGGGTGTTTCCCTTTCCAATGGTGACTGAGAAATCCAGGCTGTTTTCACCTTGTGGCTATGCTACTGCCAGGACTCCAAGGCTCCTGAGTTACTATGCAGCAGTGGGGATTGTGTTGTAGACAGCACTTCCGTTCACCTTCCTTCTTTTACATTTCTTTCACATTTTTGCTTATTTCCTGGGAGAGCTTTTTCATTTGTCCTCTCTGCTATTAATCCAGTCTGATACCATGCCTGTTTTCCTTTCTCCTTTTCACTTGCAAATATCCATTTTGCTGAAGCATTTTCAGTTGTCTTACTGTCTTTCTCCACCATCAAACAGCTGTTGTTTTTCCTCATAATGACACATTGTTAACCCAGAGACAAAATGCTAAAGAGAGAAAACTTCTTTCATAGAGACAGGTATTTGAATTCTTTGGAAAATGCCGAACATTTCCCTACATTTTCTTATAGGTTTCATTGTAATTTTTGTTGAATGATAAGGTCATCTGAATCTTCATGATGATATGCTATTCTTCTTTTCAAGCTCAGAAGGCTCACTTTAAATTATTATTTTTTATTTTTAAATGACACATAGTAATTATGCATATTTATGGGGTACAGTGTGATATTTCAATACATGTATACCATGTGTAGTGATTAAATCAGGGTAATTAGCATATTTAGTATCTCAAAACTTCATTTCTTAATGTTGGGAACATTCAAAATCGCCTTTTCTAGCTATTTGAAAATACGCAATAAATTGCTGTGACTCATAGTCACCCCACAGTGTTTTTCTGCCTATTTGCATGGGTTGGGAAGTGATCTGACCTGACTCAATTGAATCTACAAGTTTGTGGGTCAAACTTGATCCTGATCCTATCAGATGCCCCTTTTGCCCGGCCTGATGCCCTCACCCTGATTCCAGCTGAAGGGAAAGTTCTGTGTGAGCCCTGGCTCACTTGGCTATGACAGTTTCTCATCCCACTCAGGAGTCTTGTTATCTTTTCTTGGGTTTCTTAGGTGCCAAAGCTGTGTCACAACTCAGAACTGTGACGTGGCTAACACTCTCTGAGTCAATTTTCAAAAAGCAGGAAATAAGAGCCAAAGACAAATGCTTCCTTTTCCACTTGTCAATTCTGAGAGAGCTTCTTTCTGTTCTTCCAAAGACTCTAGCAGGATCTGGCTCCAGCAGCCCACATGGTTACCCACTTAACAGAAAACACTTCTATTGCCTTCTTTCTTGCCTACTTCCCTCTCCACTTCCCCCTGTTCCTGTTTCCGCGTATTTCCTCCCAAACCAAGTTTTTATATACAATTCTCCATTTTCACACTCTGCTTTTGGTGTGTACCATGTTGAGAAACTAGTTGAGGTTACTTGATCGCAACCAGTCTAAGAGACCCCTCTCTCATTTTTCAGATCAAGAGTGAGACTTCTTAGATTATGAGCAAAGCTTTTTGCTTTCTTTTTTCTAGTTTACCAAGAAATCCATAGGGTAGTTTTATACACCAATGCATAATGTCACCCTGAACGTTTTCCTGATTGTCTAAAATACTCAACCAAGAGTATATCTAAAGGTAAAATTCCCAGTCATATTTCTTAACGTAGATAGACATATCTATACTTTATCTGCTGGTTTTCTACTTTCCGACATGATGAGCTACATTCTCCCCCCATCATGCCATATTATTTTTTCATAATTAATTGTTCATATTGTAATATAGGAAAAGGGGTAGTGAGGCCGGGCACGGTGACTCATGCCTGTAATCCTAGCACTTTGGGAGGCCGAGGTGGGTGGATTACCTGAGGTCGGGAGCTCAAGACCAGCCTGACCAGCATGGTGAAACCCCTGTCACTACTAAAAATACAAAAATTAGCCGGGCATGTTGGTGCATGCTTGTAATCCCAGCTACTGAGGAGGCTGAGGCAGGAGAATAGGTTTAACCAAGGAGACAGAGGTTGCAGTGAGCCGAGATCACACCATTGCACTCCAGCCTGAGTGACAACAGGGAAACTCCTTCTCAAAAAAAGAAAGAAAAAGAAAAGGAGGTAGTGATCTACTCAGTCCCGGGAAAAATAACATCCTATAGCCATATCAAATATAGTAACTACATCAAAGAAGGACAGTTAGAAAAAAATTCTGATTGGAATAAACCTAGGGTCTTTGGCTCTGGGGATAGTATCGAGGGAGTGAATGTATTATCTTTCTTTCTAAACTAGAATGCCTTTCTCCTGTGGTTTTTTTAAACAGGGAAAAATGTGTTGCCATCAAATCAAATTCTGAACTGAGCAACAGAGACGTTAGACAAAGCTTACAAAGATTGGTTAGGGAGAACTTTATATTGCCTGCCTTAACTTTTGATTGTGTCATCAGTTTAATGTTATGTGCTTTCACAGGAAATAGGAAAGTTGAGAGATGCAAAAAAAAAAAAAAAAAAAATGGATTGCCATTTAGATGTGACACTAAACTTTTAGAACCTGTAGTTATATTCTTCAGTAGTTTCTAACTCATAAGGTAATAATATTATCTTGCATTTTCCAGTTTGCTAAAGCAAATTAACTACACTGTTGACTTTCTGTGGTCTCCGTTTGAATGGGAAAGGCAATAAAAATGAAATAATGGTAATAATCATAGTTGCCGGAAGGTTTTTCTCCACCATGCATATAAGAGAACATGAACACCCATAAATAAAGACCCATATGATCAGATCTTCTTCAAACAGGTCACTAATTAGCTTCTATAATTAATACCTTACTATAGGAAGAAGAGCCAGGTAATTATCTGGTATATTCTAAAGGTGAGTCACCCCATTTTAAGTAGCCATCATCCTAGAAATACAGCTGTAGAATAACGACTTCTTCTGCATGTTTAAACGAGTCATAAACCTCTCTAGCAGTCCTAACTACAACTGTATAAAGCACCTCTTCCTGTCTGTATCAGCAGAAAATTATAGCATAAAAGATTTATCTTTTTGCTTGTGGTGCCAACAGCTTATTTTATTTTTTAAGACAACCATATTTCTTGATGCAAGATATTTACACAATGTGAACATTCTTGTGCAATTAAAATTTAGCTCTTTTGCCCGGGCACAGTGGCTCACTCCCGTAATCCCAGCACTTTGGGGGGCCGAGGCAGGTGGATCACCTGAGGTCAGGAGTTCAAGACTAGCCTGGCCAACATGGTGAAACCCTGCCTCTACTAAAAATACAAAAATAAGCCAGGCATAGTGGTGAACGTCTGTAATCTCAGCTACCCAGAGGCTGAGGCAGGAGAATTGCTTGGACCCAGGAGATGGAGGTTGCAGTGAGCTGAGATCACTCCACTGCACTCCAGTCTGGGCGACAGAGTGAGACTCTGTCTCAAAAAAAAAAAAAAATTAGCTTTTTCATTTTTAATGTAATTTTTATAAATTTCTACTTCCTAACCTATTCAACTCACATAGTATTTATCCCTTATAAGTGACTACTACCCACTCAGGAAGACTTGTATGGGCTGAAGAGAGTGATCAGAAAGAATCGTAAGACAAGGGAATGAATCAGAGTTCATGTCATGCCATCTATATATTCTTTAAAAGACATTAAACTTTTTCTTGGTATGTTGCTTCCTATTAAGATATCATGTCCTCATTTTTAATCTAATTTCTTGAATTGTGTTTTACACATTTACATCTATCTATCATCTATCTGTCTATGTATCTATCTGAAGTAGGAAAATACATACATACATGCCCACATTTATCATCTTATCTGTTTAAGCTAATTGAATTTCCTGTTATTGTTATAAGAATAAAAATATTGCCAATCTAAACACCTTAACCTAGGCTGGTACTGTGTTGATTATCTTACTTGTATCAGTTCTAATTCTTACAAAGATTTGAGTTGTAGTTTTTAATCTCCGTTTTACACGAGTAGTTTGAGGCTCAGAAATATCCATACACTATTCAAAGTACTCAAAATTCTGACTGATTTTGGTAAACCTCAAAATACTAGTTGCATTACTTGATAGCTGTCTTTGTTTACCAGTAATATGATTGGCATTTTTACTTAGGTACATAAATATGAACATATCATGACACTATCATGGAAATAAAACTGCAGTTAGATTCGGTTACTGAGAAAACTCTGGCCCATTGAAAAAATTCAGTTAGCCCCCTTTTTCCTAATAACATTTTGTTGAGACACAGTCCTGCCCAATTGTTTACATATTGTCTTTGTCTGCCTTCATATTACAATGGCAGAGATGAGTAGTTGTGACAGAGACCATAAGGATCATAGCCTAAATAATTTACTCTCTGGTCTTTGGGCCTTTACAGAAAAAAAGTTGCCAATGCTAGGACTAAATAATTACTGTAGTAACTGTACTGCTGTAAAGTTTTGTCAAATCTATCTACGTATCTATGTATCTAAGTATCTACGTATCTATGTATCTATGTATCTATGTATCTATGTATGTATGTATGTAGGTATGTATGTATGTATGTATGTATCTATCTATCTATCTATCTATCTATCTATCTTGCATGAACATTGAGTCCCAGGAACCACCATATTTAATTAATTTTCTTCTCATTAGTTGAAATTCTTCATGATGCTTAAAACTGTTTTTCAGTTTCACTCTAAAAGCAAGAAGTGGCAACAATCATATTTTTCTGTATTTCCCCTTTTGCAATATATTCCTTAAGTTGAACCCAAATCTGATACGAGATCGTGCACATATCTTCATCTTATTACAAACCATCTTCCAAGAGTGCCTCATTTACATAACATACTCAATATATTATGAACTCTGGTCAATTTTGTCTCTGACATTTTTTTTATAGATTCAAGATATCCTTTCTTGTCACACTTTTGTTCTTTTATCTTTTTATACCTTAAGTATTATGATGTCTCCTACTAGCACCTCTTCCTCTTCCTCAAAATAGGCAGTTTTAGTATCTGCATTTCATTTGTCATGAATATAATAATAATAATAATAATAAATACTTTCATGGCATTTGTCATCTTCTAATCACTGTTTTTATATACACCAACTTACTTGATTCAACAACCTCACAGGTTTTTATTATCCTTACAAGATAAGAAAACTAAGGCACAGAAAGGTTGTATAACTTGTACCAGAATAAGTGTCTGAGATAACATAAGAATCTACATCTAGCTGGGCACTGTGGCTCACACCTGTAGTCCCAGCTACTCAGAAGACAGAGGTAAGACGATTGCTTGAGTCCAGGAGCTACAGGCTGCAGTGAGCTGTGATCATGCCGCTGCACTCCAGCCTGGGTAACAGAACCAGATCTTGTGTCTTAAAAAAAAAAAAGAAAAAGAAAAGAAGAATCTGTATCTTTCTCAGCTTTCTTCATGTTTCTTGTCTGCTTTTAAACATTTCGTCTTGTTACTGAGGGCTCTTGGATTGACTGCCTGATTTTAGAATGGTCAATCTGTTTTCGGCTTTAGTAGTCCCTGGACTCCTGGTGCCCCTTCCAACACATCCTCCAACATATGACTTCCAATTTCAACTGGGGTTGGTGGTCCATGTAGGCAGTGGGAGTTCCCAGTGGGAAACCTTCCATAGAACTTCTTGCAACCCAGGCCCTTAGAGGATACACTTCCTGTGTTGTAGACTCTGGACTAATTGTTGGTTGTCACTGTTTATCTCCTTTGTAAAATGAAATGTACCTGGTATTCAATGCCTTTTATCAACTGAATCCAGTCCACAATTCTAACCGTTTCATTCATTTTTTTAGGAAACATGCCTTGTTTATAACAATGTTAAGCATGCTTCCTCAACTAATTTTTTTTTAAATACTAATTTTTGTGACTTTGTTCTTTTGTTTTCTCCTGTTTTTTTCTCACTTTTTTTTCTTTTAACATAAGAACTGACTTCATAATTCAGCAGAAGGAAAGACATTAGAAAGGTTGAAAGTGAATACTCAGCAGTTACAAGGCCAAGGTTCGCATCCTACTCAGCCCTCTGAGAGCCTGTGGCCAAAGGAAGAAGGTTGTCATCTCCATGCCATCATTTCTTCATTTCTTTTCCTAGAAAACAGATCAGAAGAGTAGCTACCTACCACAAAATGTTATAGATACTTTATGGGATAATCCATGGAAAATGCTTAGCATTTGTTCTTGCACATAGTAAGTGATCTCTCTCTCTCTCTCCATATATATATGGAGTTATATTTATTATAACTAACCTTTATTTGGTGCCTGGAATATACAAAGTTTATATATATGTGTGTGTGTGTGTGTGTATATATATATAAAAATATAACTTTCTTATAGAATTCTCTCTTCATATATATATGAAACTTTATTATAGAATTCTCTCTCTCTCCACATATATATTAGAATTCTAATATATATATCTCTCTCATATATGTAAGATCTTATATATATCATATATATATAAGATATATAATCTTATATATATTAGAATTCTAATATATATATCTTATATATTATATGTTATATATAATATATAAATATAAATATAATATATATTATATATAATATATATTATATATAATAATTATATATTATATATATTATATTTTAGATATATATTTAATATATATATGGAGAGAGAGATATAATATATATATTAGAATTCTTATATATGTATATATATTATATATGTATATATAAAATATATATAATATATACATAAGAATTCTATATATATTATATATATATAGAATTCTTATGTATATAATATATATATTAGAATTCTTATGTATATATATATAGAGAGAGAGAGAGAGAATTCTATAATTCTCTCTCTCTCCATATATATATATTTTTTTTTCTTGGCATCAAATAAAGATTAGTTATAATAAATAATGAATCCTAAATCACCAAATTCATTTTTAAGTTCTGTTGCCTACATTGTTTCATTTGTATTGCTGGAAACCTACAAGTTTTATTCTGTTTTTTAAATGTGATGCGCTGTGACCAGAGCTCAAACTTGCATTTGCAATGACCATTGTTCATACAGTTTGATTATTTAAAAAATTGAATCACAATTACCTAAGGGAAAAAGATTGATGAAAACACAATAAACTAACATCTACTAATTCCATTTACTTTATACGCCTTGCAGAATCTGGGAATTCTTTTTATGACATTCTTGAGCCATTTTGCAAGGTTGTAGTGTAGAAATTGTCAGCCACATTTTAAGGAATATTTAACTATCCTTCATTAGGTATGAAGGGACTCTCTCTTGCCTTTTTATGTATTTTCTATTTTATTACTCTCACTAGTGAATCAGCAGTCTTCAAGACTGAAGCAGTAAGTAAATTCAATGCCTGTAGTCACTTATATTTTGTAAAAGATACTGTAGAGGCTAAGATTTAGATGTAAATTCTCTCTGATGGACATTCTATTGAAAGGTTCAAGTGACTGAGGAGCAGTACTTCGATATACCAAATTGAGACCCCTTTAAAGTTGACATTCACGAGAAAATAGCCCAGGTCTGAGACTATTGCACTGGAATGAAAGTTGGAAAATCCAGTGCATTTCTTCATGGAAGAAAGGAAAACATTGCAGGCTTTCTTTATTTTTTTTTCCTTTTTATCTTTGATGGGAAAATAGAAATATACTCAGTGTGTCAAGCCCTGAGATAGACACTTTCCCTACATTATTCTATAGTCATCATGATTTCTTACTATATACATGAGAAAACATTGTCTGAGAGTGGTTAACTTACTTCTTGAAGCCAACACAGCTATTAAGTTGTGAACTTTAATAGTTGTGAACTTTATTAAGTTGTGTCAAGTCTGTGAATTGTAACTCACATGTCTTTTATTCCAATACTCTCATAGATATACAAGATATATCTTTTTATTAGCAACATAATTTGACAATCAGCAATTCAGCCATACTCTTTGAACATAATGCAATAAAATGTATAATTTTTTTTAAATTAATCATTATATCTGTTATTACCCTTGTTAATTCTACTGAATAGGTACTTCAGTTTCTCAGCTTATATGTAGTGTGGTAGGTTTAAAATGTTACAGGACAGAAACATCTATTCTGTGAAAGTAGGTATTCTCTTAATAGTCTGATCCCCATTCCTTAAAAACAATTTGGTACATTCTGGCAATATTCTTAATATTATGGGTCTCTCTACCTGGATACTATTTCAATCCCTAAATATTTTTCTTGACTCTGTAATGAACTCTGTTATTCCCTGTACATGGTCTTCTCTGTTGTATTCATTCAGTTCCAAGGGCTCAACTAGATATGCTGAATATTTCCAGTGGAATAACCCACAGACACTCCCCCTGCCCCACCGCACTCCAAATTAACCTCCCCAGATGGGTCATGTTTTGAACCAGGCTCCAAACATGCTCATCATCTGAACCATTTCAGTATTTCTATGATGGAAAGGGAAGAATCAGTATGACATACAAAACCTGTTTTTAATTAAAATTTTCATATTTTGTTCATCATACATTTTTTGCATGTTATGATTTTTTAAATTGCATTAAATATTATTTATTTTGATTACTGAGTTTTTTTTTTGGCATTTCCCTACATTTGGTGTCTGTAGTGGGTACCTCACTTGCTTTACCTCAGTCCCTTCCCTGATGGGATCAATTACCGAGGCCTGAAGACAGTCTAACTGGGCTTCAATCCTAGGTCTACCAGTCCTTGGCCAAGCTTCCTTGAGCAAGTTGCTTAACCTCTCAGTGCATCATTTTTTTCACATATACATTGAGAATATAACAACGTAGCCAAAATGGATATTGCGAGTTTCAAAGAAATAATATAGAGGAAACATTTAGAATAGTGCTAGCTAATTTTAAGTGCCATTAAATCATTTATTATTAATATATTTGAAATCTTGCTTATCAAAAGATGTTTACATTAGAATTCTACCTTCATATGTAATTCATTTACTAAACCAGTATCTCTCAGAATGAGGCCGAAATTCAGTATTTAAAGAAATAAAACATGATAAAATATTTTCTTGTGTGATTCTGATGATTAGCCTTGCTTGGGAAGTACTGCGTAGGATGAGCCTCTTTAATATCTCTCATTTTTACCCATTTCTCGCCCTCTGCAATGTCTAAGACTCGGTTCAGATTGTAATTGCTTCATGCCTGAAATAATTCAAGACTATTCTGCATGATTCCCCTTCCTCTAAAATTATAACATTGTAGAAAATTGGGAAATAGTGTAGCTATTTGAAAACACATTTGACCCTATTACCTTCCTTGAAAACCTTGAAAGTCAATGTTAGAGTGAGACAGGAACTTTGAACTCTTTAGTGAGTGCATAAGGTTCCTAATGATTGAGATCATGTTCAAATCTCCAGGTCCATCTGTGTACATGCCATTTTAAAGATCGGGAACACCATTTCCGACTACGGCGTTAGTCTTTCTGTGCACTTGTAAGCATTGTTTTCACTGCTTACTCATCCCACCCATCTATCCTTGCTACTTTATTTAATATGTTCTCATCCTTCAAAACGTAGCTCTAATGCAATCACATCTGAGACACTCTTCTTAACCAGTTTATGGATATACAAGTATATCTCTTCTATGGCAACATTGGTCAATGTAGGTGTTTTGGTCAAGTCTGCACCATATGTTCCAGAGAGCACAGAAGAATATACCTACCACTTGACTGTAAATTCCCTGAGGTCAGTTACCCTGAAAGTATAATTTTGTTAATAGTTACTGATACATACCTTTCTCATGCATGGAACTCTTAAAACATTGTCAAACAAATGAGTGGAAAATGAATGGATAGAAAGATCAGCCTTTTACACTAAAATGCTTGAAATATCCATGGGCTCTATAAAATTTAGGGTAATCATGCTTAGCTTTTGTGACTAGGAGGTAGACAAGTAATTTACCTTTCTTCTTTTCTTTTCTTTTTTCTCTTCTTTCCTCTCCTCTCCTCTCCTTTCCTTTCCTTTCTTCTTTTCTTTTTTTCATTTTCCTTCCTCCCTCCCTCCCTCCTTCCTTCCCTTCTTTTCTTCCTTGCTACCTTCCTTCCTTCCTTCCTTCCTTCCTTGTAATCAATCTGTCACCAAGCCCAAATGATTTTATCTTCCAAATAATATCTCATGAAACCATCTACTTCTTTCCGTTTCCACTCTGCACCCAAAGTAGTCATTTCAAAGCACATATCCGATATCTAACTTCTCTTTGGATAAAGAGTAAACCGAAATAGACTTCCTGGTTTTCCATAGTCCAATTTTACCTATGTATGCAACCTTATTGTGGTAGATTATATTTTCCCAAAGATGACTGCCACAACGTGTCTTATCTCACATGAGGTTCTTACCATGTGATGTTCACGTTCTCGTTGAGTCACACAATATATGCACCCTTTCCTTGAAACTGGACCACCATTTGACCAACCTGATCAAAACAGTAACATCAAAGCAATGCTAAGTCATAAATACGCCAAGCACTTCTGCCTTGTTCTCTTGAGTACTGACTCTGATAACCCAGTTATCATGCTGAGAAGAAGCTGAGTAGCCATGTGGAGAAGGCACATGAATATTTTCCAGCTGACAGTTTCAACTTCTCAGCTGACAGCCAGAAATACATGCTGGATATGTGTGTGATGCTGCCAGACTTTAGCTGTTGAGTCTCACTTTCAAGCCACCCCTGTTCTAGCTACATGGAGGAGACACAAGCTATTCCAACTGAGCCCTGCCCCAAACTATAGATTTATCAGCAAAATTAATGCTATTGTTGTTTTAAGTCACTAAGCTTTGTGGTGATTTGTTACATGGCAATAGCTAACTAAAACACTCATCATGAACCATATCACTCCTGTGTTCTGTGCTTTAGCCACACTGGCCTTCTTTTAGATCTTCTTGCTTTCACAAACTGTTTTCTCTGTGTAGGATGCTTTGTCTCACTCCTACTTAACTTCATCAGTCAATTCATTTTTATCCTGTAGGTCTCTGCTCAAGCTTCACTTCGAGAAAGACTTCTCGGACTTCCAGCCTAGTTCTTAGACCTTTCATTCCCTGTTCCCCTCACAGTTATATTTTTTTCTTGTTGAAATTACAATTTGATTATGGTCTGTCTCACAGACTAGACTAACATCCTCAGGAGGGCCATTCTCTTTGATCCGATTGGCATATCCCAGATCCTGCTATAGTGTGTGGCATATGCCAAATATTTTATGAGTATTTGCCATATTAATGATAAAACTGATTTAATAATGATTCAAAATATGGATCTAATTATTAATATGTCTCCCATAATGTTCTAGGTGCTAGGAATTTGCTGTGAACCAAGAAGACCAGGTTCCAGTCTGTATGGGTTTCATGCTGTCGTGGGACAGAGAGAAAAATACAGAAAAAAAATTCAAGTAGTTGTAGCATGTTATGGAGAAACACTAATCAGTGTACTGGAAGGGAAAGAGAAGGGTGATGGGGTTGGTATTTTGACAGAACTGACTTAAAAGATGGTATTTAGGAATCTGAGCAAAGCTGTATTTCAGGAAAAGGAAAAAGCAAGTGAAAACTTTTGCAGTAGAAGCAGCTAGGACTTTTAAAAATGAAGAGGGGCCTAGTGCTGTGGCTCACACCTCTAATGTCAGCACTTTGGGAGGCCGAGACAGGTGGATCACTTGAGGCCAGAAGTTTGAGACCAGCCTGGCCAACATGGTGAAACCCAGTTTCTACGAAAAACACAAAAATTAGCAGGGCATGGTGGCATGCGCCTGTAATCCCTGCTACTTGGGAGGTTGAGGTGGGAGGATCGCTTGAACCTGGGAGGCAGAGATTGCAGTGAGCTGAGATCATGCCACTGCACTCCAGTCTGGGCGACAGAGTGAGAATCTGTCTCAAAAATAATAAATAAATAAATAAATAAATAAATAAATAAATAAAAGAATAAAAAGGAAGGTAAAGTGGGTCAGAGTGACCAGAGAGTGAAGGTGAAAGAGGAAAATGAATTGGTGATTGAACCCCAGCTTATTGTCCGTTCTGTCAGATGGAACAGACTTTGGATTTCCTTTTCTAAGTGTGATGGAAAAAAACTACTGATAAGTTATGAATAAAGAAGACTAATGTGATTTATTTATGTTTTAAAATATTTCTGCATGAAAAATATACTCTTTTGGGTGATCTACTATAGTTGGTGATGTGCTGGAACAAATAAATACTCGTCTAGAAAAGAGAAAATGGTGGCTTGTATTAGGCTGGTGTAAAAGTAATTGCGGTTTTTGCCATTAAGTTAATTGCAAAAACCACAATAACTTTTGCACCAACATAAATACCAGAGGTTTTGTAAAAATAGTGAAAATTGTTCACAGCCAGGTGTGGTGGCTTGTACCTGTTGGGGACAACAGGTACAGCCTGTGCAGGAGGCTGAGGAGGGAGGATGGAGCCCAGGAATTTGCGACCATGCTGGGCAACATAGAGAGACCTCATCTCTAACAAAAAGTCCTCACAGACTTTATTTAGCAGGTAGCACCAGTGGAATTTGCTGAATTAATGAACGAGTTAGTCTATCCTCTTGGACATCACTCCTTTTTCTCCTTCTGATACAGTTTGGATATTTGTCCTCTCCAAATCTCGTGTTGAAATTTGACCCCCAGTGTTGAAAGTAAGGCCTGCTGTGAGGTGTTTGGGTCATGGGGGCAAATCCTTCATAAATGGCTTGGTGTCATTTTCATGGGATTGAAAGCATTCTCGCTATTAGCTCCCAGGATGTCTGATTGGGTAAAAAGAGCCTGGCACCTCCTCCCTCTCTCTGTCTCTTTTCTCCTCTCTCACCAAGTTATGCCTGCTCCCTTATCCCTTCCACCATGAGTGGGGGCTTCCTGAAGCCCTCACAAAAAGCAGATGCTAGCACCATGTTTCTTGTACAGTCTGCGAAACCATGAACCAAATAAACCTTTGTAGATTACCTAGCTTCTGGTATTCCTTTATAGGAATGCAAATAGACTAAGACCTTTTAACACCTTTTTTATGCATTCCTTTTCATTCTCACTTTTCTGTCATTATTCTGCAGTCCTCTAAAACTCTAGCCAAATATGCAGGTCCTCTGTAATTTTTCACGTGCATCTGGTGCTTAATGACAAAATTAAAGTCATAGAAGTTGAAAATCTGTTTCAAATCACCATTTTCAAGGGTCTAAGTTCTTTAAATTTGCAATTCTTTTTCCTTGTTGCAATAAACAAGAAATCCTCCTTGGGTACTTCTGTTAATGTGTATGATTGTATTCTTCCCTCCCACCCATACAAGATTAATCTCTTCCTCCAATACACAAGTGCCTATGCAGCTTTACAGGTTAATTAATTGTTCATTTCGTTTCATTTTTTTTTTTTTCAAATGAGCTCCAGTTTGCTTCTCCTCGATTTGTCTTTGGCAGATTTATTTTAAAAGTCTTTTATTTCAGTTTCTAAAGTATTTATCCTCTGGGTCTACTCTTTTTTTTTTTTTTTCCTGTATGATGGGAAACTAATTATTCTTCGCCTAATGAATGTTCTAAATGTATCCCATATGGTGACATATGTGTGTTCAGGCCAAAAATGCTTTGGGATAAAATAAGTAAATTCCTCTCATGGGGTTTCCCTACAAGCTTTGTTTTGTAACAGTGATAAGTTCGAATATCCATAGACTCTAGGTTGCTATAGAAATCATCTTCTTCCTCTGACCTTCCTCATTTTACAGATAAGAAAAGAAGCCTAGGGGTCACTTAGCTGGATCATGGAACAGATAAAGGCTGGGAATCAAGAAACTTGAGTTCTATTCCCAAATATGCCAGTGACATTTTAGAATATGTTTTATATTATAGTCATTTGAATTCTAGATGAGAAAACTGGTTCAAAGAGACAAAGGGGATTTATATTCCTCAGGGGAATCTTGCCTGGGCTTCCCATTCTAAGTCAGGTTTTTTTTCTTCAAAGTAATTATCAGTGTTTGTAAATAATATAAATGGAGTAATTACAATAATGGAAGTCGGAATCCTTCTTGCTCAAACAGAAAGTGTTTATGCCTTTGTTCACCCTACCTTATAGATAGTAGGTACTAAATAAATATTTGCTGAATAAATGAATCAGTTATATAATATTATAAAGTACCTATTTGGGGAAAACTGTATTGCAAGCACTTTATATAAAGTAACGTAATGAAAAAGAATTAAGACATTAACATAGTCTTCACAAGAAGCTAGTAATATCTGTAAATAATAATACCTTTGAGAAATAAAAAACTGAAGTTCAGAAAGTTTAAGTAAATTGTTACCCACCAGTCAACTTGCAGAATGATAACATGAATATGTCATCTGATTCCTAAATCAGAATCTTCATGCAGCACCAAAAATATGGCAGTTTTTTTTGCTATGTGCCCACCAATGTTGCTAAAAGCTTATATATTCTATGTTACTAATTCTTCAAAATGAAACCTAAGTGAGGTGTAGTTTTATTCTCATTAGGAAACACAAACTTGAGATTTCTAAGCATATTTGCTGAGGTCAAACTATTGTTTTTCTTTTTTCTTTTTTTTCTTTTTTTTTTTGAGACGAAGTTTTGCTCTTGTTGCCCAGGCTGGAGTGCAATGGCGCAATCTCAGCTCATTGCAACCTTTACCTCCCAGGTTCAAGTGATTCTCCTCCCTCAGCCTCCCGAGTAGCTGGGATTACAGGCATCTGCCACCACTGTCAGCTAAGTTTTTGTATTTTTAGAAAAGAAGTGGTTTCACCATGTTGGTCAGGCTGGTCTCAAACTCCTGACCTCTAGGTTATCTGCCTTCCTCGGCCTCCCAAAGTGCTGGATTGCAGGCATGAGCCACCGCACTCAGCCTGAGCTCAAACTA
This sequence comes from Pongo pygmaeus, assembly GCF_028885625.2. Lineage (NCBI taxonomy): Eukaryota > Metazoa > Chordata > Mammalia > Primates > Hominidae > Pongo > Pongo pygmaeus. Next base: position 57,604,471 of record NC_072391.2, read on the forward strand.
TTAAATGGGTAAGAATTTGAATCTAGGTGTGTGATAAGGTTTGACATTTTTAACTACTTCACTGTTTATCCTAATAGATTAAAGATGCACCTTGCAAAAGCAAGTTCTATGTACTTTTATAATTTTGAGAGATAAAAATATGTCACATTTCTCTCCACCTATTGATTTCTCTAGTTAAAACAAAAAGACATTTTAATCTTACAGCAGTGTTACTGAATATATAAAAACAGAGTGGTATAATAGATTATCCGACAGATTTTGGAATAAATAAAGTCAAGAAAAAATCATACATGCTGAACAAATGCTAAAATAATAAGTTTAATTTGGCTTTGACAGATACTTTGTAATCTTTGAATACCACTGTTAGAGGTATGAGAGAGACTGAAAGTCAACTTTTTCTAAAGAACAGCACCAACCACATCCTTGGCCTTCTCAAAACCTAAGGCAGCTCAGTTCCTCATTTCTTATCAAGCAAGTTTCAACATCTCTGGAATACCTTTAAATTCCAAGTCCAAATACTTTTCATGATTATCTTTGTCCATTCTTCTCTACAGAACTTTTCCAAGTACTCAACTGATAGAGATTCCAGAAACCTGATGAACCTCATGTCTCTGCTGTGATCATTTCCCTTCTATGTGGCCACTCTCTCCTTTCTCTCGGTCCACTGGGCGGCCAGCTCTTCCTCCTCATTCTTACAATACTTATCCAAGTGTTGGTCATATCTTCTTAGAGTAGGGTGGCCAGATAAAATATATGCAATGTTTGGGATATACTGAAAAATGATGTGTTCTTTATCTGAAATTCAATGTTACTGAGCTTCCTGTATTTTTGTTGTTAAATCTGACATCCTGTCCACGAGGGCTCTTTTCTCCCAGAAATGTTTTTGTGATCCATAAGTCTGTGCACATAAAAATTGGATGTGTGGTATTTCTCCATGTAGCTCATTTATATGGCCTCCCGTGATGTTCCATGAGTTATCAGGGAAAGTATCGGGGATATTTATTTTTGCATATCTAGTTGTAGGTAGTATTTCTTAATTTCTGCTTTAACGATTGGCTTACGATAATGTGGATGGACTTTGTACTGGGGCTGTGAGGGAGAGAGAAAGGGAGATAGGGAGATACTGATTCTTAATTCTAAAAATGCCATAGATTTCATCTTGTTCAACACCCACCTTTGTGCTCCAACTAGAGTTTAATAAAATCATGTAACTATTTTCCTGCCTCAAACTGATTTTGGAAAAAAAGACAATCCATTTCTTTTTTCCAGGACTTGGGTTTGATGAGTCATTTTTATTCTGCTATGTATGTGTGTGTGAGTTGCTACATTGTGATTGTGTGTGTGCAATATTTAAATATGTATAATTATGCAATTTAGGCACTGTAAACTTACTACAAAAGAAAAATGGAACATAAGAAAACAGAAACATCACTTACGGAGGGCTATGTTCCAGAGATGGGATTAATCATGTTTTATGTAATTGTCTTCATATTAAAACCATCAGCTGTAAGATAACCTCTGTGTTGTAGATTAAGCAAATAAACGTGTGAGTGCTTAAGTAATTTGCTCGAGGTCACATATAGAATAAGCACTAAAGTAGAGTTTAAATCTAAATCTACCTATACCTGACTCTAAAGCCACTTATTAGTTTATTTGAGTAAAGAGTTCATTGTAAACTTAAAATGCTTATACTGTTTTATGCCAAACATTCTATATTTTAATGCAAAAAAAAACCTTTTAGAAAAGACTATCAGTGACTATATTCCCATTATCCAGAATTAGCAACTGACATATTTGTGTGCATGCTTTCTGTGTTTTTGTCATTAAAAATGTGTTTACTTTTTAAGACAGAGTCTCGCTGGAATCCAGGCTGGAGTGCAGTGGTGTGATCTCAGCTCACTGCTACCTCCACCTCCCTGGTTCAGGCAATTCTTATGCCTCAGCCTCCCAAGTAGCTGAGATTACAGGTGTGCACCACCACTCCTGGCTAATTTTATATTTTGAGTAGAGATGAGGTTTTGCCATGTTGGCCAGGCTGGTCTTGAACTCTTGGCCTCAAGTGATCCGCCTGCCTTAGCCTCCCAAAATGTTGGGATTACAGGCATGAGCCACTGTGCTAGGGAAGAATGTATTCTTTTTGAGATGGAGACTCGCTCTGTTGCCAGGCCAGAGTACAGTAGTGCAATCTTGGCTCACTGCAACTTCTGCCTCCCGGTTTCGAGCGATTCTCCTGCCTCAGCCTTCCAAGTAGCTGGGACTACACACGTGCACCACCACGCCCAGCTAAGTTTTTTTTGTGTGTGTGTTTTTAGCAGAGATGGGGTTTCACCATGTTGGCCAGCATGGCCTTGATCTCTTGACCTCATGATCTACCCGCCTTGGCCTCCTAAAGTGTTGGGATTACAGGCATGAGCCACTATGCCCGGCCTTATTGATTGATTGATTGATTGATTGATTGAGACGGAGTTTCATTCTTGTTGCCCAGGCTGGAGTGCAATGGTGCGATCTTGGCTCGCCGCAACTTCCACCTCCCGGGTTCAAACAATTCTCCTGCCTCAGCCTCCCAGGTAGCTGGGATTACAGGCGTATGCCTGGCTAATTGTTTTGTATTTTTAGTAGAGACAGGGTTTCTCCATGTTGGTCAGGCTGGTCTCAAACTCCAACCTCAGGTGATCCACCCGCCTCAGCCTCCCAAAGTGCTGGAATTACAGGCCTGGGCCACCATGCCTGGCCCTTATTTATTTTTATAAAATGAAAAATATGTATTAGAAAAAAATTCAAGCAGTGTAGAAAACTACCAAAATGAACATTTAAGCAATCGCAGCAAATCCTATCATTAAATATTATGTCTCCATAAATACAAACATCTTTCTTTGCATATATAAAAGTCAGGGTGTTGCAGCAAGAGGGACAGAAAGGGGAAGAGAGAAAGATAGAAGGAAAGAGAGATGGGGGAGAGATGTAGATATAAATACAGGCATACTGGTTTTTTTGTACTTCACTTTATTATGCTTCTCAGATATTGCATTTTTTACAAATTGAAGGTTTGTGGCAACTCTGCATAGAGAAATTTATTGATGCAATTTTTCCAATAACATGTGCTCCCTTTGTGTTGTGTCACATTTTGGTAATTATTGCAATATTTCAAACGTTTCTATTATTATTATGATATGTGTTACGGTGATCTGTGATCAGTGATCTTTGATGTTATTGTTGTAATTGCTATAGGGCACCAGGAAACATGCCCGTATAAGATGGCGAAGTTAATTGGTAAATGTTGTGTCTGTTCTGATTGCTCCATCTATCCCATCTCTCACTTTGGGCCTCCCTATTTTTTAAGACACAATATTGAAATTAGGCCAATTAATAACCCAACAATAGCCTCTAAGTGTTCAAGAGGAAGAAAGACTTGCACATCTCTCAGCTTAAATAAAAAGCTAGAAGTTATAAAACTGAATAAGGAAGGCATGTAAAAACCCAATTTAGGCTGAAAGCTAGGCCTCCTGTGCCAAACAGTCAGTCGAGTTATAAATGCAAAGGAAAAGTTTTTGTAAAAATTAAAAGCACTACCCCAGTGAACACAATAATGGTAAGGAAGTCAAACTGCCTTGTTGCTATAAAGAAGTTTGAGTGGTCTGGATAGAAGATCAGACCAGTCACAATGTTCCTTTAAGCTAAAGTCTAATCCAGAAAAAGGCTCAATTCTCTTTTAATTCTATTAAGGGGAGAAAGGTGAGGAAGCTGCAGAAGAAAAATATGAATCTAACAGAGGTTAGTTAATGAGGTTTAAGGAAATAAGTTATCTCCATAATATAAAAGTGCAAGTTCTAATGAAGAAGCTGCAGCAAGTTATCCAGAGGTCTAGATAAGATCATTGATTAAGGTGGCTAGGCTACACAATAGATTTTCAATGTAGACAAAACAGCCTTCTATTGGAAGATGATGCCATCTAGGACTTTTGTAGCTAGAGAGGAAAAGTTAATGCCTGGCTTTAGAGCTTCAAAGGACAGACAGACTCTCTTTTTAGACAGTAATGCAGCTGATGACTTTAAGTTGAAACCAATGATCATTTACCATTTTGAAAGTCCTAGGGCCCTTAAGAATTATGTTTTTTTTAATCATACTTTAAGTTTTAGGGTACATGTGCACAACGTGCAGGTTAGTTACATATGTATACAGGTGCCATGTTGGTGTGCTGTACCCAGTAACTCGTCATTTAACATTAGGTATATCTCCAAATGCTATCCCTCCCCCCTCCCACCACCTCACAACAGGCCCTGGTGTGTGAGGGCCTGTAATCTGCCTGTGTTCTGCAACTGGAACAACAAAACCTGGATGGCAGCACATCTGTTTACACATGATTTACTGAATATTTTAAGCCCACTGTTGAGATCTACTGGCCAGAAAAAAATAGGTTTATTTCAAAATATTACTGCTCTTTGACAATGTACCTGATCACCTAAAACCTCTGATGGAGAAGTACAAGGAGATTGATGTTGTTTCATTGCCTGCTTTTATAACATCCTTTCTGCAACCTATGTATTAGGGGATAATTTCAGCTTTCAAGTTTTATTATTTAAGAACTAAATTTCATAAGGCTATGGATACCATAGATTAGTGATTCCTCTGAGGAATCTGGGCAAAGTAAATGGAAAACTTTCTGAAAAGGATTTACCATTCTACATGCCATAAAGAACATTCATAATTCATGGAAAGAGGTCAAAATAGCAAAATTAAGAGGAGTTTGGAAGAAGTTAATGTCAACCTTCATCATTGACTTTAAGAAGTTTAAGACTTCAGTGGAGGAGGAAATGAAGATGAGGTGTAAATAGCAAAAAAGCTAGAATTGGGAATGGAGTCTGATGATATGATTGCATTGCTTCAAACTTATGGTAACACTTGAACGAATGAGGAGTTGCTTCTTATGGATGAGCAAATAAATGGCTTTTGAGATGAAATCTATTTCTGGTGAAGATGCTATAAACATTGTTGAAAAGACAACAAAAGATTTAGAATATTTTATAAACTTATTTGATAAAGCAGTAGGAGAGTTTGAGAGAACTGACTCCAATTTTGGAAAAAGTTCTACTATGATAAATTGCTATCAAACAGCATTATACGCTACACAGAAACCTTTGTGAAAAAAAAGAGTCCATTGATACTGCAAACTTCTTGTCTTATATTAACAAACTGCCATAGCCACGTCAACCTTCAGCAAATACCACTGTAAACAGTCAGCAACCATCAACATCAAGGCAAGATCTCCCATTAGAAAAAAGATTATGGCTCCCTGAAGGTGCAGAAGATCATTGGCATTTTGTTTTTAGCAATAAAGTACTTTTAATTAAGAGATGTACTTTTTTTAGACATAATGCTATTGCACAATCAGACTACAGTGTAGTGTAAACATAACTTTTATATGCATTGGGCAACCAAAAAAGATGTGTGACTTGCTTTATTGCAATATTGACTTTCTTGAGGTTGCCTGGAACTGAACCTACAATATCTGTGAGTTACTTTTACAAAAATAAAACTATATCAAAGTGTCTTTATTAGAATTATTAATTTGAATATTATTTGACTATTACATAATTAAAACCAACTGATATAAATCTGAAGATTAGCAAAATTAAAGTATTTCTTTACAATAGGTGATATTATTTACTAAAAGATTCTTGTAAATTAAGAGACTATGAAATAAATACTACACCTTGTACTTATTTTTAATAATGTTTTAATTTTAGCTTATAAAATAAGTTTTTTGAAAGATTAAGCTGCAAACCTCTCTTCTCTACCTGTTCCCCAATTTATAAGAGCATATGTGTGTGTGTATAAACTTTTTTTTTGAGACGGAGTCTCACTCTGTTACCCAGGCTGGAGTGCAGTGGTGCAATCTCGGTTCACTGCAACCCCCGCCTCCTGGGTTCAAAAGATTCTCTTGCCTCTGCCTCCTGAATACCTGGCATTACAGGTGCCTGGCTAATTTTTTGTATATTCAGCAGAGACAGGGTTTCACTATGTTGGCCAGGCTGGTCTCGAACTCCTGACCTCGTGATCCGCCCATCTTGGCTTCCCAAAGTGCTGGGATTACAGGCATGAGCCACCGTGCCCAGCCTATAAACCTTTATACTATTAAAAAATATGATTTTTACATCTTTTTCTACAGCCATAAGTTACATAACTTTTATTTGTTTTAGCATTATCTTTAAGCTTAAATGCACTTTATTTTTTACCATGGTCTTTTTACCATGGATTGTCTATCCCTGGATTCTTGAGTTTGATTCTGCCTTTAATTGGTGGGACATTATCAAGCAGGTTTTCAAAGACAATCTCACAGATTCTATGCTCATCAAGATTTTTAATGATTGAGAATGTCTGCTTTTTTCCTTTGTAGTTAGAAGACATTTTGTCTAGATTTAATATTCTTGAATGTCACTATCTTCCCTTAAAACTCTAGATGTTTTCTATTGATATGCAGCTCATTGTATTCTAGAAGTGAATATAGCTGTGGAAAAGGTTGAGACTACTCCAATTTTTCCTCCAGGTAGGGGACCTGTTTTGTCTGTCAACATACTTGAAGAATTTGTTTATTGTGTCAAAGTGTGACAGTTTATCTAGGATACATATTTGTCCTATGATTTTCATATCCTAAAACATTATGTGTTCTTGTGATATATGTATTCAATTTGCATTTTTTTCAGTAATATATATTTCATTATATGATTAGGTAGATTTTCTATTCTGTATGTAGGATATTCTACGTCAGGGATACCAATTACCTTGTGCTGAATTACCACATCTTCTAAATCTGTTAGCTTATCTCTAATTGTTTTACTCTGCATTTTCATCTTCCTTCACCATGATTATTCCAGTGTCAGTAATTCAGGTTTAAAAATCTATATTCTGTTTTATTCATATTTTTCAATTTATTGGTTGCATAATGAGAAAGTTTTTTCCCTAAAATGTTTTCTTCTATCTGCAATTTTTTGTTTTTATTTATTTATTTATTTTTGAGACGAAGTCTTGCTCTGTCACCCAGGTTGCAGTGCAATGGCTCGATCTTGGCTCACTGCAACCTCTGCCTCTTGGGTTCAGGCAATGTTCCTGCCTCAGCCTCCCGAGTAGCTGGGATTACAGGCGCCCGCCACCATGCCTGGCTAATTTTTATATTTTTAGTAGAGACAGGGTTTCACCATTTTGGTCAGGCTGGTCTTGAACTCCTGACCTCAGGCAATCCTCCCACCTCATTTGATTATTGTAACACCTCTGTTTAAAATTCAATTTATTGAATTCAAGTTTTTATTAAGTCAATTATCACTTATTATTGTTGATCTATGATACGACGCAATTGTAAGGAATTGTGAGTTAGGTGTTAACCTATACTGTGTTCTTTCACGCTCATTTCTATGGTGTATTCCTTTTTATCCACATTTTATTTTAAGTTCTGGTGGTAGATTTTCTATGTACTTTCTTTTCACTTTAATTATTTTGGGGTGACTCCTGGTAGACATTCTGTTTTTTTCATAAAGAATGAAATGACTCACACTGTTTCTGAGAACAATTTTTGTTTCTATTTTGAGGAACTCATGGGGGCTTGTGTTTATCAACTTCTCTACAGTTAAACCACATGGGTGGAGTGATAGTGAGAAGTTGGTGCTGAGAGAGGACAGGGCAAAGTACAGACTTTGTTAAAATGCATCAATTCTGTTCCCTTGTAAGCCTGTTCATGATGCAACAGTATTAATTATTCCCTAAATCAACTTCACTACCTGAGGTTAAACTTTTAATATTCCCACCAATCTGGGCGTTGTCCTCTTCAGTTGATTCACTTCTCCACTTTTATTCTTTCTTCCTTGGTAGGATTTCTATACTTCTGAGTTGAAACAAGATGAAAGAAAAAAATGACTACCCACTAATTTTTGAGAATTCCGAGGCTATTGTCAACTGACTACTTCACCTCATATCTAAACCCTCCACTTTACTCCAGAATTTTTTTTTTTTTTTTTTTTTTTTTTGAGACAGGGTCTCACCCTGTCTCCCAGGCTGGAGTGCAATGGTGCAATCTTGACTCACTTCAACCTGTGCCTCCTGGGTTCAAGTGATTCTCCTGCCTTAGCTTCCCTAGTAGCTAGGATGACAGGTGCATGCCACCAAACTTGGCTAATTTTTTGTATTTTTAGTAGAGATAGGTTTCACCATGTTGGCCAGTCTGGTCTCGAACTGACCTCAAGTGATCCACCTGCCTCATCCTCCCAAAGTGCTGGGATTACAGGCGTGAGCCACAGAGCCCAGCCTACTCCAGATTATTTTCTTTCTTTCCCCAGGCACCAGTTGTTGAAGATAAGGTTAATTCCTCCTCCTTTTTTTATTTATTGGAAAACTTTCCCCAAAGTGTTTATTCTTATTGCTAATGTTGAAATTTATATTTATTAGGGGAGAAAATTCTTTGAGTTTTAAAACGTTTATTTAAATCTCAATTTTAAAATATGTTATTGTATTTCTATACTGAAGATGACAATTCATGTGCCTCTCTTCTTCACCCCTAATTAAGTTGAAAAACCCATTTTATTAGCTTCTTAATCACATCTGGCTATTAATACATAGTTGTTCTTCTATTGTTCTCAGAAGAGTGTGAGCTCCTTGAATGTAGAGTGTGTACTTTCTCTTCCTTTTCTTTTAGTTCTCCTAGTATCTAGCCCAATGCTCAATGCATGTAAAATGAATAAATAGATAAATGAATTTATATGGAACCTGATCCATGTTCAACATAAGGACTTACTTTCTAATAGTTAGGGGTCTCTAAAAATAATATAGAAATTTTTTCAGAGGATTAACCATTGTTAAAAATACTTAAAGTGGGGACTCAATGATTATCTGAAAGGGATATGTGGGACAGAGATTTTCTAAGATTTTTCTATGTAGTTGAAATCAGAAATTTATCCTCCAGTAGTGTTTTAATATAAAGCACATATTTAAAAGAGTTCTGAAAAGGTTTCCACAGGTATTTCCAGCTAGAATTCCTCTGTTGTTTTTTTTTTTTTCCAAATGTTCTGGGCACTTCTAATTCTAAGATAGCGGATCCGTTTGTAAGAATTGTTCACTGGTAAATTTTCACATACTGTTTCTTTTGTTCTGGACTTATTTCTAGCGACATTTAATATAATAATAAGAAGGACAAGAACAACAACATTACTACTAACAGCAATAGTAACGCCAATAAAAAAATAAATATTCCAGCCTTAAATAAACCTTTTTGCCATTCATCTTTTGAATCTGAAACTCTGACATTGTCTGTGACTATTTCGAAGGCAATGGGAGAGTTTATTCAAATGCATTTTTAAGCTTATGATTATTAACTTTCCAAACTCGGAAGCATCCCTAGTGGTTTCTTCAGTAGCTATGTCCTCTACCTGACTTTCAGTCTCTGCCTGCAAACAATCATGGGAGTGCAGGCAATTTTAAAGTAAAATCACTTTGGCAGAAAGGTTTGTTTCTTTTTCTTTGTTGCGCTGGTATACCACTAGTTTCAAATGCCTAATTTAAACTTGAAAGAAAATTCCTGATGTCCTTGCTTTACATTTCTAGAGATCCAATCGAGTACCAGGTCCAGCAGTAATCTATTCGCAGATGTAGTGGAACAGTGAGTAACTTAAGTAGGATAAACTTATAATACGTCAGGAGCTTTAAAAAAAAATCCGGAGAATCCTGACAACATGGATATACCTTTCTCGACTTTTATATGTGGCTTACAACAAAACTTGAAATAATAATAATTATTTTTTAGCGTGCCATGTCTAAGTGTGGTAAATACTTAAAATACCATACCAGGCTATATGAGAATCACTTTCTACTTTTCTGAGACGGAAAGTTGAGGCTCAGAGTTGGCACTTGAAAAAATCTGTGAAATGTAGAGCTAGAATTTGAGCTGAGTTCTCGGCAAAATTTAGAATATGAGAAGAAAAAAACCTGGCATTTAAACAAAGGAAAGAATGAGATAAACATCCAGTAGGATATTTTATGTCAGGCATGGAATGTTTTGTAAAGCAGGTCATAGAGAAAGAAAAAAAAAATAAGTAAAAAGAGAGCAAAGTAAGGGGGATCTGAAAGCTCTGGAGTTTTACTATTAAGTGGGATGATAAGATAATCCTTTTCGAGAAGAAGACTTTTGAGCAGAAGATGAAAGGAAGTGAATTAGTTCATCATGCAATTATGTGGAGGAAGAGTTTTAGACATTTTAGTCCATGCAAAGACTCTAAGTAGGAGCATGTTTTGAGAACTCCTATAACAATAAAGAGCCTAGTATAGCTGGAATTGTGTAGTTGGGTGGGGAGATAAAAATGGAGGCATGAGCAGTGGAGAGTAAACAGAGATGAGCTTAGGAGACGAAGGAAGGACAGGTGACATAAACAGCAAAACAGACAGGATGTTAGGCATTAAGTTGTCACAGAGCCTCTGCTAAACTAGAGAGTGCACACCCAAACTAAGGACCTTTGTGTTGAATTTTATAATAATAAAACACAGTTCTGACAAACAAAGCACATTATGGGGCAGAGTTCAACAAGTTTTCTATTACTAATTTAATTTAGTGCCTTCCATTTATACAAAAAGATGCTGGGCCCACAGAAGTTCAATGTCACAGTTGGTAGATGCCTGACTTTGGACTTCTAAAATGTTCCTTTATTTTCTCCTTCCCCTAAAAAGTGTTCTGTGTCCTGACAAAGTTTTAGAAAAGGGGATTGAGCATAAACTAGGGGAAACTCAATTTCCAAAGAAAGCTCCCAGTGACTTAGAAAACTTGAGATATCATTGCATAATCTAAAAGAACAAAGTTGCTTTTAAAAGCGGATTTATTAAATCCACTGAAACATCTCTAAGTCCCCATGATAGTCGATGGATTGCACCACCAGTTGAAATTCCATCAATGTAACTTGGTGAAATGATTTTTGGATCAAGTTAATCCCTCCCTTCTTCTATCCAGTTCTGTAGGAGCTATCACTTTAGATGATAAAGACTCTTCTCCCCTAGTATGCATTTATCCCTCCCATCTTTTAGATCATTAAGCCTTAGGAATGCAGGAAGAGTCTGCCTGTCAGTGCCTACACCATGTGGTATTTAAACTACTCTTTGCAAAACATAATGGCGAAATGGAAAGAATATACACTATAGTTGAATGTTCCATGTTCTAGGGCCTGCTGTGTTTATATACATATATATATTTTTCCTTCCAGTCTCAGAAGAATAAAAAATAAAATAACCTAAACAAAAGCTTATGTACGGTCTGGTACACAGTAAAACTAATTTCTAATGAGCCCTTATTTATTCCCATATCCTCTTCAACAATTATGATAAGTGTTCCAGTGCATTTTAGGTCTTGCTAAATCCCAATTTCTTTTATGTGTTTATGCTATTTGTTATTTACAAACAACAGTTGAGGTGTGATTAATTGGATGAGTGTGTGGGTGAACGCATAGAGGGATGGGCAAACACATGAATTAATTAATTAATGTATGAAGTGAATTGATTTCAGCGTTGAGCACTTAAGTCAATCTTGATGGATGTCTAATAGCTCATTTGGTCAATGACAATATCTAAAACTACATCCAACTCTGAAATTTGTGATTCTATAAATAGTGTTTATCTCACATATTATTAAGGCCATGGCATACACTGAATGATTATTTCTTCTTTATATTTATAAGTTAAATATATTAGCACTTGCATAGATGAAATATGTGAATATGAGCTGTTCTGAATCACAAAATGTTGAATGGGATTACATTCTTTTCAGGAATAAAATGACATGTTATATACTGCTATATTTTTCCTAGAATCTTATGTTTTTCACTAAAAAAATATTAAGTAAGACAGGAACACTTGAGAACACTAAGAGAATTCCTGAGTTTTATAATTGGTGACTGAAGCTCAGAAAAATAAAAAACAATCTTTGTTTGATCTTGTCTATGGCTACTAAGATTCTTCTAGGCATACCCAACCCATTTTTGATAAGTAAATGCAAAAGAGAATTTTAAAGTCAATGAGACAGAGGTCAAATATAAAATTTGGATGAATGGAAACACAACATACTAAAGTTTGCTAAAGGTGTATGCCCTTTTAAATCACAACATACTCATCTAGAAAGCTTCAGTGAAAAATCCTAAAGTCTTTGCAGATTTTTCTTTACCTAATGTGTTAAATTTTAAGATGGATTCAATGACCCCAAGTCTATGTTTCTTGTTTTACTAAAATAGCTTATTGATTAGCCAAGGTCTAAACAAAGCTTTCTACATGATTCATTGATTAAAAATAAGATAGGAGAGCTTATTAACACAATTCTCAGATACATTCATTTATTCATAAGCCCCCCCTCTTTTTTTCTAATTACCTTTCACAATAGTAAAAGCAAAAGAGCTTATCTACTTTTACATTTCACTAAGCATAGATCATTCACCATTTTGTTATTTTCCAGAGGAAATTTTGAAGAAAATACACATTCCAAATATGTTATTTGGTGAATTAAATATCTGAAATATCAAACTGTTTAATAGTTTATCACAGCTTTAGATGTTAGATGAATTGTAGCTATTTAATATGCTTATTTTGATATCATAACTTAGCACAACCTGACCCTAATACAAAATGCTAACTTATTAAGGAAGCAGGGGATCCTTTGGAAAATGTTCTTTAAATATTTCTTATGGTGGAACAGCTCATTTTTAAAAACTGTTCAGTTTCATCACTAAAATTTGAACAGAATAATGATTAGATTTATCTCATATTTACTCATATTTTCCATGTACAGATTTTTAGATCAACGTGGGTAAATGGTTCCATAGTGACATGCATGGCTTCCAATCCACATTTACAAGACGTCATCTTTTGCTAGGTTGACTACAAAATTTATCATCCAAACTAGAATACTTTTGAGAGTGAGAGATAGTGCTATTAATAATTATGCTGGAAAAGTCCTTTCTTCCTTGGCCACAGACGCCTGGATGCTAAAATCAAATTGCCCCTTAAGTGTAGAAGGGCAGTTTTCCCTAATAAAAAACAAAGACACCAAACAAAACTAAAAATGAAACAAAAAAGCAAGACCCCCCTCAAAAATGTACAAAATAGTTTGATTATATTTGAGTGCTGGGATCCAGTTGCCCAAGGTAAACTCTAAAACTATCCCTTCCTCTCCTTTGCTTTAATGAAGTAAATAAAGATATCCTTTCCAGACATTTGTGTATGGTGGTTTTTCTATTTGGTTGCTTTTTGGGTATGAAACAAACTCTAATTTATTCTGTAAACCTTTCCAGTGGACTTTCATTCAGTGATACTGGTCTTAAAATTCCAGAAGAAATTACCCTCTTCTCTACTATATATTCTTTTACTTGATAATACTTCTATAATTACATTTTTCATTGCAGTGTATTTTTTTCATGTGAGCTTCTACTATAGTACATGTTCTGTAAAGTTTGTTTTTAACTTCCATCTCTAAATCTCAGTACTTTAGTGTCACAGATCAAGTTGTCAGAAAGAGTCAAAAGTAATAACCTTGAAAAGGGGTTATCTGTCTTGCTAAGAAATGAGGGTACTCTACAAGATGTCATTCCTGATAATTGACAGAAATAATAATTACAAAGCAATTTAATAAATTTCAGCACAATATTGAAGCTGACATTGGTGATGAAACCATTTTTACCATATATTTTACACCATAAGTTGTATATAAGACAACTTTTTGGTCAATTTCAACCTTTTTCTCTTGAAATTTCTGTTGTACCTTCTGTAGAAATGCTTCATCAGAAATACTCATTTTTCTCTGCTTCTCTTTTGGGTGTTTTATGATAATCTCATAATTAAATGATACTCAAGGTTATTTTGCATTAGAGAAAGAAAAGTATGCACATAGTATATCAAAATGTTTCATATCTAAATATTGCTCTACTTAATTCACTTTGCTTTGTAGTATATAATTTGATGTTTAACATTAAAAATGGCCAAGCGCAGTGGCTCACGCTTGTAATCCCAGCACTTTGGGAGGCCAAGACAGGCGAATCACCTGAGGTCAGGAGCTCAAGACCAGTGAAACCCCATCTCTACTAAAAATACAAAAATTAGTCAGGCATAGTATTGCATGCCTATAGTTCCAGCTGCTTGGGAGGCTGAAGCAGAATTGCTTGAGCCCAGGAGGTGGAGGCTGCAGTGAATCGAGATCGTGCCACTGCACTCCAGCCTCGGGGACAGAGTGAGAGTCCATTTCAATAATAATAATAATAATAGTGCATTTACCTATACTTGGCTTTGCTATTTGTTTTCTGTTAAACATAGAGTTTAAGAACAATAAGAAGGGCTTAATAGCAGTAGCCATTCTAATGAATGATTTAATTTCAAGTTTAGTAACATAAACGCTCATGTAAAATTCCACATGTATTACATATTTGCATAAGCTTCCAGATGGGTTTTTATCACCCAGATGGGTTTCAGGGAGGGATATTTAAAATATAATTGTGCACATGTACCCTAAAACTTAAAGTATAATTAAAAAAAGAAAAAAATACAAAAAATAAAATATATTTGTGTGAAAATCAGATTTAAGTTGCAAAGCTTCCCAGATTAAATACAGAGCAAAAACTTCTGTTGTTAAAATTATGCCATTATGAGAATATTCCAGTAGATTACACCTAGAAAAAGGCTTAGTACTGTGTGTTTATTTTGGCACTGGCAGGAACAGAGATGGTTTTGTCTAAAATATATTAGAAAAGAATCATCTTTGGTGAATCTAAGTTATATTTTAAGCAAAACAAACAAACAAACAAACAAAAAACCCTAGATTCACACACCTTCTTCCCTAATAGAATTATATTTGTTTGAATTTGTGTTTTTTTCTTCTATGTCAAAAGTTCAACCTTGCAGCTATTTTAACCTTTCAGTAAAATATAAGAAAACCAAATATTTAATCTACTTACTAGAGAATCTTTATTTTATATGAGAACTCAAAAATATTTCACTTAACCCCATCTCTACTAAAAACACAAAAATTAGCCGGGGTTGGTGGCATGCGCCTGTAGTCTCAGCTACTCAGGAGGCTGAGGTAGGAGAATCGCTTGAACCCAGAAGGCAGAGGTTGCAGTGAGCGGAGATCGCGCCGCTGCACTCCAGCCTGGGTGACAGAGTGAGACTCCGTCTCAAAAAAAAAAAAAAAAAAAAAAAAATTCACTTGTCTTAAATTTCCATATGACTTATTCTAGGCTATTATGAGAGTTGAGCATGGAAAGATATAGTTAGCGTAAGTGCTATGATGTTGGCACTGAAACGGATGTGAAAGACACTTTGTTAGCTCTCCATCATAAAGACAAGTTTTGTAATATGTGAGTTGGCATTCTTAGGATATCTATTTTCTGATTCTCCATTCTTATTTCTCACCATTCATTTACAACTTCACACTAGAGAGTCCAAACATTAAACCCATTATGGTTCCCTACATTTGTCTTTTTAATCTGTTTGTACATATGGGTGTGTGTGCACTTTAGCTGCCTAGCATGCATTTTTCACCCTGTGAGAACTGTGATGCATTATTTTAAAAAGATTAATAGATTTCCATTAGGTGGACCAGTGCTTGATCAAACATCAACCTCCCTAAATTTAACCTTAGCTCTGTCATGATCAATTGTCTGATAATGTAGAAATTGCATAATCTCTGTCTCTACCTGAATTTCTTCTTGTGTCAAATGGTAATACTACTATATCTGAAAGAATAGTTGTATTTATGAAGATATATTACTTTCACAGAGTTTCAGGTATTTAAGGGATGCTTATTAAAGACTGTCAAAAAGTAAAAAAAAAATGAATTAATGTAATTCTCTCTATACCATTATTTGTTTGGCCTGATGGTAAAAATTGAAGTGATATTTTCAGTGAAAAATAGTTTGGTATTTGTTTGTTTTTAGTGTAGTCTCCAACTGCGAAATCTCTGAGATTTTACTCTCTTTCCAGTACTCACCAGAATTATCTTAATCATGTTCACACACTAAACAGAAGATGGCACATCACCAGAATCCCCTGGTAACTTTATAAAAACGCAATGTTTCGTGTCTCCCACTCCTCCCAACCCCACAAAATGCTTATTCTGAAGGTCTGGAGTAAAGATGCACCATTAAGTAATTCCACTTTATCGTCAGATTGGGGTCTGCTTTCAGCTGCTGCATAGCCACTGTGATCATCTCCTCCCACTCTGTCTTCTCATCCTCTTTTTATCCTTCGGATATCTCTTATTACATCCAACAATTGCGTTCTAGGCTGCCAAAAAGCTAATAGAAGTCACCTGAACTCTGCCCCATTGCAATGCATTCATTCTTTTCTTTTTTTTCCCCCCTCGCAAATCTTTATTGAGTGTCTTCTGTGTATCAGGCACGGTGTTATCTGCTAAGTGAGCATTGCTTATTTTTTAGCCTAAAGATTGTATTGTTGAGTAACAAGAATTCAGACTGCGTGGGTTTTAACCCTGGATAAAACCACTGCTAGCCATTGTGTAACACTGGGTGGTCTCTAACCCCACTCATCCAACTTCAACATCTCTGGCATGTGGATAGCATGCTCCCCAACTCTCTGGATTCTTTGCAAGATATTTATTATAATCCGATAAATTCACATAACATGTTAGTTATAAATTTTATTAAAAGAAATATTAGTAATCATGGAGACATCATAAAAAAGTAAACCAACCAATGAAAATTTATAAGGTATAAGTTTCATGGAGGGCAAAGACTACGATGCTTGAGAAAAAGCAGAGAAAAAAGATTCAGTCAAGTGATAGAAGATAGCTTCTTGAGTAGTTGACAGTGAAGTTGGTATGTGGAAGGTAAGAATAAAAATGGCCTAAGAAAGCCAGTGGCAAAACATTTCTGGCAGAATAAGAGGCATATCCGGAGACTTGCATCATAGAATCACATGGCATATTCCAAAAGCTGAAAGAAGGGCAGAAAGTATACAGCTGCTGCCCAAAATGGGGATCCAATTGGCTGTTTAAAAGGGGTTATTACAAAGCACGAGGCTGCTGAAGCACCTGCAGCACCTAATGACATTCTCTGCCCATGAGCACTACAGCAGTCCCCTGTAGTGGTGGCCAGTGTTTTTGCCAAAGGCATTAGGTTGTCTGTTTAAGCTATGACAAGCGTGTCCAAAACCCACCCACTCATAAGATGATCTCTGGAGAACTTACTCGCCTAGAGCCCCTCTTTCATGCTGAGTTTCTGACTAGCTTTCACCTGAAAAGTTCACCTGGCACTATAAGTCCAAAGTTCATCACATTTATGATAAAATGTCTCTTTACATTTAAGATGTCTTTAGATGTGTTATTAAGTCAATTCTTCTAGACTCGTTTTAAGACACATGTTGCTAGATGGATAAGAATTGGGCCCCAATGTCATGTTGCCATTTATATTTCCTCTCTGAAACTTAATTGCTCTGGGGACCTTTGATATATCGTTTTTAATGTTGCATTCAAACATTAAACACAAACTTAGTGGGTAAAAATAACACCTCTTTATTAACTCAAAGTTGTGTCAGTCAGAAGTCTGAGCACAGTATGACTGGACTTTTAGTTCAGGGTTTCACAAAGCTGAGACCAAAATCTCAGCCTAGCTCTCATCTTGAGGTCAAGGGTCTTCCAAGTTCACCTGATGATGGCAGAATTCAGTTCTTTGCTGCTTCAGTACTGAGGTCCCTGTTTCCTTACTGGCTGTCAGGCAGGGGCTTCTTGGAGCTCCTGGACATTCCTATCTATGTGGCCAACTCTATCTTCAAAGCCAGCAACACAGAATCTAACTCACGTTGAGTCCTTCTCACTCTTCAGATGCTTTCTTCAGGAAGAGCCTGGTTGTTTTTAAGGGTTCACCTCATTAAGTCATATCCACTCAGATAATCTCCCTTTCTTAAATGCAACTGTGTCTTATAATCATGGGAGTGACTATCCCATCATATTTGGAGTCCACATTCATGCTGGAGGGCAGGAGCAGAAATCTAGGGAGGCTCTTTAGAATGTTACCTTTGTCAAGGCTTCAAGCCATAGATTCCTCCTCCTTAAATCAGGGATGATAATGGTGCCTGTGGTTTGGGTTGCTGTGATGAGTAAATGAGATAATCAATGTAAAGTGCTTGCTACACATACTGGCATATAAATGGTATTAAGAAATATCAGTGCTGTTACTCACACTATTATGAACCCTAAAACAATCACCAGCACCTCCACTATTACATTTCTTAAGGACAAGTCTTGTGTGGTCTGTGGCAGATGGCATATAATCTACATTCATGTTTTCCCTTTTTTTCCGACCCTAAAATGATTATTTGTCCAAGAAACCAAAGATCCACTTGACTCCAAACAGACTCCTGGAAGATTTTCATTCCCATTTTCCCTAAGGAATATGATTCCTTGAGTAAACACAGTGGAGCTTCCATATGTACTCATTTTCTCCAACACATACACATACACACACACACACACACACACACTACACTCTTCAAAGCAAGAGAAATAATCATTTCAGATGTATTTTATAATGACACAAAGCTGCATTTATATCCTAACTCTACCAGGATTTTGTAATCAGCTTCCGAGAGCCTCGACTTCCTTACTATATTATAGATATATTAGTGATAACTATCATGCAGAGTGGTTATTAGAATTAAATTATTATACAGTAACTTCCAGGTAAATTGTAGCTATCATTGTTAACATAAATCCAGCACAATTTGTTATCCCATTTATGCAAATGACTCAGAAATTTCCAATCTGGTACCCCCAAAATATTAAATATGCCATTTTAGTCATTTTTTAAAGTAAAGAAAAGGACAAACATTCCTAATTGTTCATCACTAAATTAAAATTTTTCTTTCTAGATGCCAGGACACCAGCAGGATGATACCTTTTTAAAAAATAAATAAGTATTCAGTGTTTTGAAGCATTTTGTTTTTGTATTTATTCTGATTTATTCTACAGTAGATTTCTGGGGAAATCTCAAACACTTTTTATTGCAGGCCATGAGAAATGCTATATAGGTGTGGATTTGGATGGATGTGATGTTTGGAAGCATCCTGGTTCGTTTTTCTTTCTTTGACCATCCATGCTGATTGAGGCAAGGACAGTATTGAGCTGATCACTGATTCGTGACATCTGCTATGTTTTTCCACCTGAGCCACCTTACCCTAGATGTGATCTTCCCCACAGAGAAAATGCAAAGAGATATCGTTGCAACCACCAGTATCAGTAAATGCTTTTTGCAAAACAGGAAGCTAAAATAAGGGGGAAATCTATCTGCTATCTTAACACCCTAAAGAGCTTGAAATGGATTTTTTGACATTCAATGTTTCACTCACTGGTATGTATCTCCAAGATTGAGCTGTTTTTATTATGTTTAAAGATAATATTGCCCTTTTTTTCTTTCCTCTTCTTTTCTTTTTGAATGACATGGTGTTATTTTCCAGAATTTGAAATGCATTCAAAGTAAAACCATGCTGAAGTGAAGGGTGATTTTAGTTAACATTTTGATGGTCCATGTTAGTATTTAATGTTGCATTTTTGACTAAACATAAGTAGAGTTTATTTATTCACTAAAAAAATACTCATAGAACATCTAGTTTTCGCCAAGCACAAAATTAGGCACTGAGAATATAGATATGCAGCATAGGGTTGTGTTAAAAGAATGGTCGGTATTCAGATTGTTTAGGATCACCACTTATTAGCTAAGGGGCCTTAAGAAAGCCACTTAATTCCTCTTCCCTTATTTTATCAGTATAATGTCTATAACAATAGTACCTACATCAAAAGGTTGTAATGAGAAGTAATCAAGTTAATATTTGTAAAATGCTTAGAAAACACTGCCTAACACGTAAGTTCTATATACGTTTAAAAAGCATTAATGAAATTATCACTTTTGCCTTCATGTAGCTCACAGTCTTAAGGGAAAAAAGAACTACTAAATGACTATTTCATGATTAGGTATTAAAAATTAAACCTTCATAGAAGTGACATAATGTAACACCTAATGCAGTTGAGACTAGGAGGTGTGAGGAGAATAAGTAAGGCTTCAAGGAAAGCTGATGCTTGATTTGCATCTTGAAGATTGAGCAGGGGTTGATGAAGAAAATGGGTGAGAATTCCAGGCATTCAATTTTGCATTGACAATACAGCAGAATAGCCAGACCAATGAGACTATGTAGGGGGACTCCTGGGTGGTGAGGCTGCGGAAATAGACATGTACCAGATGATGGAGAAGATATGTGTTGGTTAGTTTTATTTTCTTTCTCTGAGGGCAACAGAGTCACTGAAGTATTTTTACCAGACGTAATTGTAATGACTAAGATCAGGTGTAGTATGTTAGAAGATTCATACTAGTAGGTAAGAGGAGAAAAAAGACTCAAGGCAGGAGACCCCATCAAGAGCCTGCAGTAATAGGATTAGATGAAATAAGTCAACAGCAGTGGAAGAAAGCTGAGAAAATAGATACAAACTTGACTGATAAGATGCCAACAGTGAGAAAGAAGAAAGAGCTCTGAGCCACTGTGTGGGAAACACAAGGAATTGGATTTACTAACCACTAGTTATTCCAAGTGCAATTCATCCATTCATATTACATGGCAAAGGAAAAAGATGCCATGAATTTATTGCAATATTGATGACAAATATTGCATTAGCAGAACTTCATGAATCAGTGGAGCACAACATTAAACCAAGGGCGCTTGCCTTTATAATTAGAGAGAAAAGCAAAATTAGAAAGCTTCTAATCCACCACTCCCAGCGCACCATGAATCAGAGAGATTAAAGACACAAACAAGATTTAGGCATTTCATTAGCTTCAGCACAAAGTAGAATAACATGGACTCTGCCATTAGGTAGACTTAGATTCAAACGAATCACTAGAGCTGTCAACCTGCAAAAGCCACTGTTTTGTCTTCTCATTTGTAAAATGGCAAAATATTTCAACTTTAAATAGTTTGGCGCAAACTAAAATTTCGTACTATTATTTTTGTAGATTATCAAGGTTCTAATACATGTTAGACCCTTGAACAAATTATAAGGCCAGCAGCCACTTCCATTTATTAGTATTTTAAATGTTTAATTCATAAAGGACTTCAGTTGACTTAGAATAAGAAGACATCGGTTAAATAATAGAATGTTGAACTAGAAATTATAAGGCAAGACCATAGCAAAAGAAAATAAAATTTGGATCATGAAAAGGAAAACCAAATTTGAACATAAAGGTCAACTTCTTTGCCAGAGTTGAGATAATATTTGAATTGAGTCCCAGTGAGATAGATAAATGTGACAGAGCCCAGAGATGATGCCAGGTCTCCTGCCTAGTAGGGCAATGCACTTCCTCCTTCACCAAGAAATGACTGAATTAAGAATAAAATACTACATGAGGAAATGTGCTACAGTTAATTAAAAGCTCTATAGTCTGTCGGAGGAAAGTGGATGCAAACATTTCAACCCATGTGTTTCACTTTGAATTCTGCATGGTGAATATGAGAAATCACATTTGCTGTTCTATTTTCCTTTAAGTAGCCCTGCATGTTATACTTTTCCATTGTGCCACCATCTTATTAATGAAGAATTATTATGGCAAAGAAATCTTTTGAGACAGTTTAAGCCAGCAAACTGCTTAAAGGGGAGGAAATGATGTTTCCAAATTGGAATCAGAGACTCCTAAACATGAGGACACATAATATCTTGCTTCCAGTCTCTCACTTGAGCCACAATCATAATGCATTTCTGAAATATCTTGAGGGGGCAGAAAATAAACAGTACTCAGCAAAAAATAAGTGTGTTGGATTTTCAGAGAAGCAGATATTTACACAGATGTTAAGCTCAGAAATGAGAAAAAGGTGAATGACTCTCTAGGGACAAGTAGCTACATAGGATTCAAAGGTAAATTATGGAATATGAAATGTTCTTATAGAGAAAAACTGCTGAGTAATTAACGAGAAAAATAACTGGTCATAGAACTTGCATTCGATGAAGCAGAGACAATAAATGAACCCACAAATTCCTTTAAGAGAACAGGAAAAGGAAGATATATTTCTTTCTTTCAGAATCAGAAGTATTATTTATGAAATGACAGCTTTTACTTTCCATCAGAATGTACACATTTTCTTCCTATTCTCTTGGGATCTCAATCAGAATGTGGAAAATAAAATATCTATCAAGAGAAAAAGGACTCTGATATGTTCCAGAACAGAACAGTTTTAATGAACCCTGAAAGCTGATAAATCTAAAAGTTACAATTTAGTGAATTAAGCATCATTTAAGGCCTAGTGATATTGGGGCTAAGGCAAACAAACAAAACAAACAAATAAAAAATATATTGTGAGATAATTTAAAAACAGGTGATTTATGTCAGTTTCCTCTTCTATGGATTCTGATTCTAAGAAGCATGATTGATGAGATATTTGCTCTATTACTTATCTGTTACTGGGGAGCAAACTGCCTCAAAACTAAAACTATAAAACAGCCCACATTTATTATTTCACAGTTTCTGTGGTACAGTGTTTCAAGAGTGGCTTATCTGAGTGATCTAGCCCACAGCGTCTCAGGAGATCGATTATGAAGACATCAGGCAGGGCTGCACTCATCTGGAAGCTTGACTGGGGCTAGATAATCAAGTTTCAAGATGGTGCAGTCTGATGGCTTTGGCAGGAAAGCTCGGATCCATGCCATGCACACCTCTCCAGATGATTGTTATAAGTGTCCTAAGATAAAATTAAAAATGTCTAGTTAAACTTGAATTTTAGGTAAGCAGTTACTTGAACTTTACAATTTCAGGCAAAAAGCATAAATAAAATTTAGTATATCCCCAATATTGCAAGGAATATACTTATACCAAAAAAAATCATGTATTATTTATCTGAAATTCACATTTAACTGCTTCATATATTTTTATTTGATGAACATGGCAACTTTGTCTGATGGCATGGAAGCTGACTTCTCATACATCAAGTTATCCAAAAGAGGAAGCTGTTATGATTCTTAAAATATTTTTTGTGAGTCATATGTCATTACTGCTACTGCATTGTATCCACTAGAAGCAAGACACAGAGTCTGGCACACATGCAAGGGGCAGAGAATAAGTCTCTGCTTTTTGTAAAGAGGCTTGTAAAATAATCTGTAGATATTTGAGAACAATCAAAAATATAAACACTGAATGCCTTTATATATTCTAATAAAATCCTTTTCTGTTCAACATTGACCTTGGTTGTTCTTTACATGCATAAATACACACACACGCACACACACACACAATGGTCATTACTTCATGGAATTGCATTCATTATAATCTGTGATAACACAAGTCATTAAATACCTTATAATGATACGATCAATTTAGGCATTACCTTCATTTATATATTTTTTAGTGCTGCAATAAACATACATGTGCATGCGTCTTTACACTAGAATGATTTATAATCCTTTATGTATATACCCAGTAATGAGATTACTGGGTCAAATGATATTTCTGATTGTAGATCCTTGAAGAATTGCCATACTGTCTTCTGCAACGGTTGAACTAATTTATGCTCCAACCAACAGTATAAAGGCGTTTCTATTTCTCCACATCCTCACTAGCATCTGTTGTTTTCTGACTTCTTAATGATCACTATTTTAATTGGCATGAGATGGTATCTCATTGTGGTTTTGATTTGCATTTCTCAAATGACCAGGGATCATGAGCTTTTCTTCATATGTTTGTTGGCCACATAAATGTCTTCTCTTGAGAATTGTCTGTTCATGTCCTTCGTCCACTTTTTGATGGGATTGTTTTTTTCTTGTACATTTGTTTAAGTTCTTTGTAGATTCTGGATATTAGACCTTTGTCAGATGGATAGATAGAAAAAATTTTCTCCCGTTCTGTAAGTTGACTGTTCACTCTGATGATAGTTTCTTTTGCTGTGCAGAAGATCTTTAGTTTAATTAAATCCCATTTGTCAATTTTGGCTTTGTTGCAGTTGCTTTTTGTGTTTTAGTCATGAAGTCTTTGCCCATGCCTATGTCCTGAATGGTATTGCCTATGTTTTCTTCTAGGATTTTTATGGTTCTAGGTTTCACTTTTAAGTCATTAATCCATCTTGAATTAATTTTCATATATGGTATAAGGAAGGGGTCCAATTTCTGTTTTCCCAACACCATTTGTTAAACAGGGAATCCTTTCCCCATTGTTTGTTTCTGTCAGGTTTGTTGAAGATCAGATGGTTGTAGAGGTGTGCTGTCATTTCTGAGGCCTCTGTTCTCTTCCATTGGTCTATATCTCTGTTTTGGTACTGGTACCATTCTGTTTTGGTTACTGTAGCCTTATACTATAATTTGAAGTCAAGTAGCATGATGCCTCCAGCTTCGTTCTTTTGCTTAGGATTGTCTTTGCTATATGGGCTCTTTTTTGGTTTCATATGAAATTTAAAGTAGTTTTTTCTAATTCTGTGAAGAATGTCAATGGTAGCTTGATAGGAACAGCATTGAATCTATAAATTACTTTGGGCAGTATGGCCATTTTCACGATATTGATTCTTCCTATCCATGAGCATGGAATGTTTTTCCATTTCTTTGTGTCCTCTCTTATTTCCTTGAGCAGTAGTTTGTAGTTCTCCTTGAAGAGGTCCTTCACATCCCTTGTAAGTTGTATTCCTAGGTATTTTATTCTCTTTGTAGCAATTGTGAATGGGAGTTCATTCATGATTTGGCTCTCTGTTTGTCTATTATTGGTGTATAGGAATGCTTGTGATTTTTGCACATTGATTTTATATCCTGAGACTTTGCTGAAGTTGCTTATCAGCTTAAGGAGTTTGGGGGCTGAGATGATGGGGGTTTTCTATATATACAATCATGTCGTCTGCAAATAAAGGCAATTTGACTTCTTCTCTTCCTATTTGAATACCTTTATTTCTTTCTCTGGCATGGTTGCTCTGGCTAGAACTTCCAATACTATGTTGAATAGGAGTGGTGAGAGAGGGCATCCTTGTCTTGTGCTGGTTTTCAAAGGGAATGCTTCCAGCTTTTGCCCATTCAGTCTGATATTGGCTATGTCTGTCAAAAATAGTTCTTATTATTTTGAGATATGTTCCATCAATACTTCGTTTATTGAGAGATTTTGGCATGAAGGGGTGTTGAATTTTATTGAAGGACTTTTCTGTATCTATTGAGATAATCATATAGTTTTTGTCATTGGTTCTGTTTATGTGATGGATTACGCTTATTTATCTGCATATGTTGAAACGGCCTTGCATCCCAGGGATGAAGCCGACTTGATCATGGTGAATAAGCTTTTTGTTATGCTGCTGGGTTCAGTTTGCCAGTATTTTATTTAGGATTTTCACACCGATGTTCCTCAGGGATGCTGGCCTGAAATTTTCTTTTTTTGTTGTGTCTCTGTCAGGTTTTGGTATCAGGATGATGCTGGCCTCATAAAATTAGTTAGGGTATCAGGATGATGCTAGCCTTATAAAATAAGTTAGGGAGGAGTCCTTCTCTTTCTGTTGTTTGAAATAGTTTCAGAAGGAATGGTACTAACTCCTCTTTGTACCTCTGGTAGAATTTGGCTGTGAATCCTTCTGGTCCTGGGCTTTTTTTGGTTGGTAAGCTATTAATTACTGCCTCAATTTCAGAATTTGTTATTGGTCTATTCAGGGATTCAACTTCTTCCTGGTTTAGTCTTGGGAGGGTGCATGCGTCCAGGAATGTGTCCATTTCTTCTAGATTTTCTAGTTTATTTGCATAGAAGTGTTTATAGTATTCTCTGATGGTAGTTTGTATTTCCGTGAGATCAGTGGTGATCCCCACTTTATCATTTTTATTGTGTCTATTTGATTCTTCTCTCTTTTCTTCTGTATTAGTCAGGCTAGCAGTGTATCTATTTTGTTAATCTTTTCAAAAAACCAGCTTCTGGATTCACTGATTTCTTGAAGGGATTTTCTTGTCTCTAGTTCCTTCAGTCCTGCTCTGATCTTAGTTATTTCTTATCTTCTGCTAGCTTTTGAATTTATTTGGTCTTACTTCTCTAGTTATTTTAATTGTGATGTTAGGGTGTCGATTTTAGATCTTTCCCACTTTTTGATGTGGGCATTTATTGCTATAAATTTCCCTCTAAACGCTGCTTTAGTTGTGTCCCAGGAATTCTGGTACATTGTTTCTTTTTTCTCAATGGTTTCAAAGAACTTTGTTATTTCTGCCTTAATTTACTTATTTACCCAGTAATCATTCCACATAGTTTTATTCCTAAAGAAGGTATGTGTACATATGTGTGTGTATGTATATATAGTTAAGTGCAACTATATATATTTAGTTTACAGATATGTATTTGTATATATGATATATTCTATTATTTTAAATTTTATTAAAAATGTGTATTATCATGAATGTTAATATTTTTCACTTAATATTTTTGTTGTCATTCATCCATATTGATGCCAGTAGTAAGGCTTTATTTATTAAGACTGTTTTATTATGTTCAATTATTTTATTATATTACAGTTTATTCATTCATTTACTCTCCCATCAATAGGCATTAAGATTGTTTCCCAAACTATCGCAAGGACTAAAAACCAAACACCACATGTTCTCACTCATAGGTGGGAATTGAACAGTGAGAACACATGGACACAGGAAGGGGAACATCACACACCGGGGCCTGTTGTGGGGTAGGGGGAGGGGGGAGGGATAGCATTAGGAGATACACCTAATGTTAAATGACGAGTTAATGGGTGCAGCACACAAACATGGCACATGCATACATATGTAACTAACCTGCACATTGTGCACATGTACCCTAAGACTTAAAGTATAATAATAAAAAAAGATTGTTTCCAATATTTTGCATAAACAATGCTGCTGTGATCATACTTACGTCATTTAATATACATGTTCAAAAGATTCATTTCCATATATAATTCAAATAGGATTACTTTATAAGTAATTGTTGTGGACAAGAAAAGAAAGCTCATACCCAGATAAGTACCTGTTCTTATGTGAATGAGCTTCCAGCTCTCATAATGAAAGGAATCCACCTTGATATGCAGTGACTGGTTGGCACCTTGAACAGTAATGCTCGACATTGGTCATTCTTGCTGGCAACTTAAATGTTCAGATATGGCTAAATCTGCCTGGATGAGTAGGAACCATGCTGTTGGACCCATCAGAAGCCTCCATCTTTGTCACTATAGCTATTCTGTTTGTGTGCCTGTAATGGCAGTTTTGAGATGATTAATGGCAAAGTTTGGTGAATAGCAACTAAGCAAGTGATTTTGTGTACTTGGTTGTTCAGTGTCTTTTCCCTGATGGACTTTTTCTTTTGGTGGACATTAACTAAAAGAAAAATCACCACACTTCCAGCCTGCTTCTTTATACCTGCATCTAACATGGTCTTCCTTGTCTCAGAGCTTTGAGTCTTTTTTCCTTTTAGGCATCTGACAAGCTGACCAGCCCTTTTGCCATTTTCCATGACTCTCTAAATATTCTCAGCTCAGGCCATTTCTCCTTCAACATAAATTACAGAATCAAGGGGCACCTCTTGAACTTCTCTTTGGATTTTTTTTTGTTTGTTCATTTGTTTTGCCAGAGTGCAGGCATTTTTAATTTATTTTATGTATTTATTTGTGTGTTTTAATTAATTAATTTATTATTATTATTATTATCATTATTATTATTATTATTTTGAGACAGTCTTACTCTGTCTCTCAGGCTAGAGTGCAGCCTCCACCTCCCAGGGTCAAGTGATTCTCATGCCCCAGCCACCTGAGTAGCTGGGATTTCAAGCATTCACAACCATACCCAGCTAATCTTTTGTATTTTTAGTAGAGACTGGGTTTCACCATGTTGGCCAGCCTGGTCTTGAACTTCTGGCCTCAAGTGATCCACCTGCCTCGGTCTCCCAAAGTGCGAGGATTACAAGAATGAGTCACTGTGCCCATCCCTCTTCAACTTCTGCCCATTGAAAAGATTTTCCCTTGGCACCATCTCTCAAGGTCATGCCTGAGTATATAGCTTTACTCAATCTGACATCCATTTTTGGCTTGATACCACATACTGAGCTGGCCCATCCATAAAACATGTTTTGAATTTATTTCCTTATTTTGGTGGTTGCACAGGACCCTTTCATATGGCATAGGTTTGTCTTAAGGGAGAGATCCTGGTATAATAGTGACTTGTGACGTGGGGTTTTAGGCTTACTCAATTTGTTCTTGCCCTGTGGTCTTGCTCAAGCTTGATCCTGGATATACCATTTTCATCACCTGGTGAACTGCTGCTAGGCCTGCCCAAATGTGTTGCTTGCTAGGTCTGACAGAACACAACTCATCAGGCCGGGCATGGTGGCTGAAGCCTGTAATCCTAACACTTTGGGAAGCCGAGGCGGGTGGATCATCTGAGGTTAGGAGTTCGAGACCAGCCTGGCCAACATGGCAAAACCAAGTCTCTACTAAAAATACAAAAATTAGCTGGGCATGGTGGTGGGTGCCTGTAATCCCAGCTACTTGGGAGGCTGAGGCAAGAGAATCACTTGAACTGGGGAGGCAGAGGTTGCAGTGAGCAGAGATTGCTCCTCTGCCCTCCAGCCTCGCCAACAGAATGAAACTCTCAAAAAAAAAAAAAAAAAAGAAAAAAGTTCTTTTACTGTCCCACTAATGGTCAAGCATTTTGTCTTTACCTTTACCAAGACCCGTTAATGCACTAGGAGCTGTTTATAAAGGTTGTCTAATACTCCACTGATAATCACATGGACTCGCTCCTGAACTGTGATTTTCTCACTGGGAAGCTACATGCCAGCACATAACATCTTTTCTCACCACTGATATCTCCACCACTACAGGGTCTGTTGCATCATATGGTCCAAGCACTAGGCGTGCCTGACACTAGTCTGCCCCTCCTGGAGAGTCATTCCTTGCTTTTGGTCTCACTCAATGCTGGAAATTTGAAGCTGTGAGGCTAAAGCAGGAGTGCAAAGTGTCAAATATGTTTGCTGCAGAATCTGAATAGCCTTACTGGGTGTTGTGGTTCTTTCTTTGTGGTAGAGGATACAAGATGCGGCACTTTGCCTCTTACTTTGAAGGATATATTCCCACATACCCCCAATCACTAGACCTTTAAAAACTTTACTGACGTGGTAGACCCCTAACGTGCACAGGTTACAAATCTAAAAACTGGCTCGTATCTAGAAACTAGGCAAGGTTCGTTTTGTTTAGTTTTTAACTAAGCCAACTACTCTCAGTTCTCTCTGCATCCATTCTTGCTTTCCTTTGATTTTGTATTAAGCACCACCCTGATTGGCTGTCTGTCCACTTGGCTTCTGTCAGTGCTGTATTTTATTGAACATCTTCACAACTGTGTGGATCAAGACCTCTCACCTGCTACTCCCACACTGTCAGTTTTTAAGTCATTTTGAACCCCTGGGTTCCAGAAGGCTTCTATTGATTTGTGGCCCCCACATCCTCATTGCTATGATTAATGAGTAAAATTTTAGGATAGTGTCTTTTACTCAGTGCTGGCCTGCTTAGAAGATAACCACTATGACACATTGACACAGATTGTCTGATTGTCTTGACCCTGATTGTCTGTCATCAGAATATTATGACTTCGGTGAATAGTGTCCTCTTGGCTTTCTCTAGAAACATAATACTTCTGGCCTTACATAATATAACCACTGTAGCATCCTTACTTACCTGAACCTTTTACTTCCTTCTTTAAGCATCTGTCCTGGTAATTTAAATCTCTCAACTTGGTTCAGAATAGGTCATCACTTTCCCCTAGCTTCTAGAAGCTATGCTAGCTGCAAATTTTCTCCATCCCCTTGGAACTTGCCAGAGTTTTAAATTCCTTATCTCAAGAGAGTAGCCCCAAACTGATGATTCTTTCTTATCAAGCCCTATGTTCCAGATCCTTTGATCAAATGCCGTCAACATTCAGTCTGGTATGTGCTGGCTAATTCTTGTGGGTCCTTTGAAGTATTCTAGTACTTCAAAGTATTGTCTCTATTGTCAGGCCTAGCGTGTCCGTGGCTGGATTATTGGCTTAATAGGTGTAAGTGGAGCTGGAACAGATCTGGGTGAGTATCCACGCTGCCTTGTGGCAGACAAACCTATGCAGTCTGTCCTCATACAGGGGAGTGTTAGCTCTTCCTAGTGAGGGGTACATTGATTCTGCTGGCCCTAAAAGTTAAGAGCAATCTGGAGAACAAACATCTTTGGAGCACTCACCTATATACTCCCATTGTATTTGTCAGGGTCCAAGGTTTTCCCAACAGAGCCCTTGGCCATGGCTTAGCTGATTTAATTCAATCACCTTTGAAGTTTGATGACAATGACTACGCTGTTCTAAATTTGGTTCTCAGGTTTTATACTCTCCTACTGTAAGATATAAGGGCCTCTTTCTACACTACCAACTTTCTAACTCACTCATTTTCAGGCTTAGGATTTTATTTATTATTTAAATCTTATGTAAATTATTTAGCATTTTTTCTTCAATTTCTAAATAGCTGGGAATTTTACCTTTTTGTTGTACACATGTAATAGAACTGAATCAGGTTTAGCTAACATGCCTGATTTAATACAAGTTCCTTAAATCTTGTGGAGTTTTTCTGTGTTCCTTAGTATATGATTAATTTTATAGTACATTCCTACCTGCACAGGGAAGGTAATATAATATATCACCTACTTTTTGGGTGCATAACTATAATTTCCTTAGTTTATTCTTATGATCTCTGAAATTTATGTGTCTGTCCTTTCTGACATTTTGATTTCTTTTTTTAAAAAATTCAACTTTTATTATAGATGAAAGGATACACATACAGATTTGTTACATAGATAAATTACATGACACTGAGGCTTGGAGTCCCAACTATCCCATCACACAGTCTATAAGCATAGTCCCCAACAAGTGGTTCTATGCATCCCTCCCCTTCCCTCCCCCATCTAGTGAGGCACTCTGTGTCTATTGTTCTCATCTTTGCAATCATGTGTATTCAATGTTTAGTTCCCACTTATAAGTGAGAACATTTCATTTTCTGTTCTTGCATTAGGTTGCACAGGGTAATGTCCATCAGCTCAATCCATGTTTCAAGGGCATGATTCTGTTATTTTTTATAGCTGTATAGTATCCCATGGTGTATATGTACCCCATTTTCTTTATCCAATGTACTGTTGATAGACACTTAGCTTGATTCCATGTTCTTGCTATTGTGACTAGCACTGCATTGAACATATGAGTACATGTGTCTTTATGATAGAATAAATTATTTTCTTTTGGGTGTATACCCAGTAATGGGATTGCTGAGTCAAACAGTAGTTCTATTTTACATTCTTTGAGAAATCTCCAAGCTGCTTTTCACAGTGGTTAAACTAATTAACATTACAAGCAATTGTATATAAATGTTCATTTTTCTCTGCAACCTTGCCAACATCCATTATTTTTTGACATTTTAATAATTGCCATTCTGACTCGTATGAGATGGTATCTCATTGTGGTTTTAACTTGCATTTCTCTGATGACTAAGTGATATTGAGAATTTTTTCATATATTTGTTGGCCACTTGAATGTCTTCTTTTGAGAAGTGCCTGTTCATGTATTTTGCCTATTTTTTAGTTGGAATGTTTGGTTTTTGTTTGCTGATTTAAGCTTCTTATAGGTTCTGGATATTTGACCTTTGTCAGATGCATAGCTTGCAAATATTTTCTCCATTCTGTAGGCTGTTTTTTTCCTCTGTTGGAAATTTCTTCTGCTCTTCAGAAGTTCTTCATTTTAAATAAGTTCCATTTTTTCTCAATTTTTGTTTTTGTTACAATTGCTTTTGGTGACTTAGCCATAAATTCTTTGCCAAAGCTGACTTCAAGATGGGTATTTCCTAGATTTTCTTCTAGGATTTTTATAATTTGAGGTCTTAAATTTAAATCTTTCATCCATCTTGAGTTAGTTTTCATATAGAGTAAGAGGTAGGGGTCCTTTTTCATTCTTCTGCATATAGATAACCAGTTATCCCAGCATCATTTATTGAATAGGGGCCCTTTCCCCATTGTTTATTTTTGTTGATATTGATATTGTCATAGATCAGATGGTTGTAGGTGTGTGGATTTATTTCTGTGCCCTATATTCTTTTCCACTCATCTATGTGTCTGTTTTTGTACCAGTACCATGCCGTTTTGATTACTGTAGCCTTATAGTATAGTTTGACATCAAGTAATGTGATGCCTCCAGCTTTGATCTTTCTGCTTAGTATTGCTTTGGAAATGCAGGCTCTTTTTGGTTCTAAATTAATTTCTAAATTTAAATTCATGCTCAAGTTCCTGCTGATGCAGTGGGGCTCCTATGTATTCATAAGGGCAAGGTCCCAGTAGGGGTGGGGCAGAGGCAGGGGGATACAACTTCCATGCACACACTTGTATGACAGCAGCAGTTGCAGTGTGACGGGGCCCTAAAATTCTTGATTCTAAGTTAGTTACTTTAATTTAATGAAATTAAATTAGAATTCTTAATTCTAAGTTAGAATTCTTGATTCTAAGTTAGCTACTTTAATTTAATGAAAGAATATTTGTTTGTCTTCTTGCATCCTAGCTAATGTTGAATATTCTGGTTTCAGTCTAACTCTTGCTCCTTTGTATGTAATCTACTTTTTGTTTTTTTTTTCTCTTTGTAAGCTATTCAAATGTTCCCAGTTCTCTTATTCTTATTGCTATTCAGTCTCTACTATATGGTATGTAGGTGAACCCCTCTCTGAATCTACTCTCCTTTATCAACATATAGGAGTTCCAGTTAAAAGTATTTTACATTTTTGAAAAAATTTTGAATGTTATATCTCCATTATGGCTTCCAAAATTTAATTCTTTCATCTCCTTCTCTATCTGTCTCTCTCTCTGAACTCCCTGTTCTCTGAGTGTTATCACTTCTACCTCTATTCTCCATATATCATATCTCTTTAAATGTATAATACAATATAAAAATGTATTAAAATATATTAATTTATGCATTTTCCTTTTGCATTCTATACAATGCTTTCTTGTAATTCCTTATTGCATCTGTATGTATTTTAACCCCATTATTATGTTTAATACCTAACACTTTTGCTTAGCTTTTCCCAGGTTTTAAAAATATATATTAATAATAAATTCCCTTATTTCTTTTAGCATATTTTTAGATAAATTCAGAAGTATTTATCTCTGTATTCTAATGTATCTGTCTGTGATTGAATCAACAATCCAATATGTTTTTCTTTTCCCTTGAAATAATTATGTTTTTCAAATGCCCTGTTATTCTAGTCTGTGACTTTATTTTCCCCTGGAATATCAAATATTTTTTAAAACAACAACTGGCTACATTGCTCATCTATTACTCCTCATGGTACTTTAACAAGAGCTCTCTGAGTCATTATATGAATATGAGTAGGTATTATTTGTCCTTCAGTATTTTTATTTTGCCATCCTCCCACAGCCATGCCTTATTGTCTCCTACCCCAGGCCAAAGCCACTACCCCTGCCACACAGAATTGTTCAAAGTAGCCCCATTAGTTGCTCTAAGGATTTTTCTCAGCCTTTAATTCTCTTTCTTGGTGTCTGTCTTTCATAGATAATTTATGTTTGATATGGAGAAGAGAGACTAGTTCGGCAGATTAGTATAAAATGGAAGGGCAATGGTTTGCAGCCCTTACTATATAGTATGTGTAAGTGGGATATATAAACATGTTTTACCAACTTTGAAATTGCCTTTTCATTCTGACTAAGATAAAACACAATCAAGCGGTTCGCATTTTAAGATATTTAGTTGATGTCAACTCTTTTCTCTGAGGGCAGGACGTTTAAGCAGAGACCACAGTGAAATAAAGGCATAAACTAGTTAAAGTTCTAGTAAAAAAAAAAAAAAAGCAGTCTAAATGAATGAATCTGAAAGTTCAAACCCTTAAAGTAGGATGATCTTGATGTTTTGGAAGAAAACTGAAGGGCCCTTATATGGCTAGAATAGATTAAGTGGGAATAGTGGTATATAGAAAAGGTGGAAGACAGACAACAGTTAGATGGCACAGGGGAGGGATTCACAAACTTTTTCTGTAAATGTCCAGACAGTAAAAATTTTAGGCTTTGTAGGCCATATGGTTTTCACTGCAATTACTCATCTCTCCTGTAATAGCATGAAAACAGTCATAGACAAAACTGAAACACATGAGTGTAGCTATGTTCCAATAAAACTTCATTTACAAAAAAAGTCAATGGGCACATGAAATAACAGACAAAATAGATAGATTGGGCTAAAGCAAAATTTAAAAGTTATGTGCATCAAAGAACGTGATCAACAGACTATAAAGGC
The DNA here is from genome assembly GCF_028885625.2 of Pongo pygmaeus. Taxonomy (NCBI): domain Eukaryota; kingdom Metazoa; phylum Chordata; class Mammalia; order Primates; family Hominidae; genus Pongo; species Pongo pygmaeus. The sequence goes on from NC_072391.2 coordinate 57,638,783, forward strand.
AACCTATTGGATGGGAAAATACCTGCACATCATATATCTGATAAGTGGTTAACATTAATAATATTTAAGAACTCCTACAAGTCTACAGTAACAAAAATCAATCCGATTAAAAAATGGGAAAGGACATGAATAGACATTTCCCTTAGGAAGATACACAATGGCCAACAAGCATATGAATTGATGCTCAACATCACTAATCATTAGGGAAATGTAAATCAAAACCACAGTGAAATACAGACTCATACCCATGAGGTTCTGGATTATAAAAAAGGAAAGAAAAGAAGTATTGGCTAGTATGTGGAGAAATTAGAATCTTTGTGTAGTCTTGATGGAAATGTAAAATGATGAAACTGCTATGGTAAACATTAGGGCAATTACTCAAAAAATTAAAAATAAAATTACCATGTGATCTAGCAATTCCACTTCTGGGCATATACTCAAAAGAATTGAAAGCAGAGTCTCAAAGAGATATTTGTGCAATCATGTTAATACCAGGATTATTTACAATAACCAAAGGTTGGAAGCAATCTAAATGTCCACCACTGGATAAATAAACAAAATGTGGCATATATATACAAAGGGGTATTACTCAACCTTAAAAAAGAAGAAAATTCTGACACATGTTACAACATGATGCACCTCTAGGACATCATGCTATTAAAATAAGTCAGTCAGAAAAATACAGCCACTGTATAATTCCATTTATATGAGGTAACTAGAATAGTCAAATTTATAAATACAGACAAAAGAATGATGTTTTCCAGGATCTGGTGGGAGAAGGAACTGAGAGGTGTTTAATGGGTTTAGAGTTTCACTTTTACAAGATGAAAGCATTCCGGAGATTGGATTCATGACAATATAAATGTACTTAACACTACTGTACCATACACTAAAAAATAGATAACATGGTAAAGTTTATATTGTATGTATTTTACCATAATTACAAAAATAAACATAGGCAATGGGCTGGATTTGGCTTATGGTCATAATTTGCTGACTTCTGGTGTAGGGCTTTGTAAGTCATAATAGGGAATGTGGATTTTATTGTTAAGTGTAGAAAAGAAGATTATAGGATGGTTTCAGCACAGGAATTGCAAGATATAAGTGCCACTTGTAAAAAAGCTTTCTGATTATTCTGAGAAGAAGAGAGTGTAATCAAAAGTGTGGAAAATGGAGTAGTGTTTCTATAAATTAATAACAAACTTTTCAAAAAAGAAACAAGGAAAACAACCCTATTTACAATAACTATAAAAAATAAAATAACAGGAATAAATTTAACCAAGGTAGTGAAAGAGCTGTACACTGAAAACTATAAGACATTAATGAAAGAAATAAAAAAAGACTCAAATAAATGGAAAGGTATCCTGTTTTCATGAATTGGAAGAATAAATACTGTTAAAATGACCATACTAACCAAAGTGATCTACAAATTCGATGGAAAAGCTATCAAAACTTCAATACTTTTTTCATAGAAAAATACATCTTAAAATTAATGTGGAACCACAAAAATCTCAAAATGGCTAAGGCAATTATAAACAAACAAACAAAATAAAACAAAGCTAGAAGCATCACATTACCTGATTTTGAACTATATTGCAAAAGATCAATAATTAAAACAGCATAGTACTGGCATAAAAATAGACCCATTGGCCAATGGAACCGAATAGAGTGCCCAGAAATGAACCCATGCATGCATGGTCAATTGTTTTTTCACAAAGGTGCCAAAAATACACAATGGGAGATTAATAGTCTCTTTAATAAATAATGTTAGGAAAAATGGATGTCCATATGCAGAAGAAGGAAATTGTACCTTTAGCTCACAGTATATGCAAAACTCAACTCAAAATTGATTAAAGACTTAAACATAAAACCTGAAACTATAAAACTACTGAAAAAATATACATTAAAAAAATACTGTATTGGTCTGAATAATATTTTGTATTTGACACCAAAGTCCCAGGGTCAAATGGGATTGCAAATGGGATTTCATCAAAATTAAAAGCCTGTGTAAAAGCAGAATGAAGTGACAATTTTAAGCTTTAGGGAAAATACTTGAAGCCGCACATTAAAAATGGGCAAAGGACCTGAACAGACATTTCTCAAAAGAAGAAATATAAATGGCCAGCAGATAAATTTTTTTAAATGTTTAACATCACTAATCATTAGGAAAATGAAAATTAAAACCACAATTGTATATCACCTCACACTTGTCAGAATAACTATTATCAAAAAGACAAATGACAAGAGATGTTAGTCAGGACATACAGAAAAGGGAGCCCTTGTACACTTTTGGTAGGGATGTAAATTAGTGAAATCATATGGAAAACTGTTTAAAAGTTCCTTGAAAAGTTCAAAATAGAATTACCATATGATCCAGCAATCTCACTTTTGGGTATTTACCTTCAAAAATTTGAATAATATGTCAAAAGATGTCTGCACTCCTATGTTCATTGCAGCACTCTTCACAACAGCCAAATTATAGAGTTAACAAACTGACTGTCCATCAATGGAAGGGTGAGTAAATGAAATGTAGTATGTGCACACAATGGAATACTATTTAGCCTTTAAAAAGGAAGAAAAAAACTTATTTGTGATAATACAGTTTAAACTGGAGAACATTATGGTAAGTAAAATAAGTCAGGCTCAGAAAAACAAATGTTATATGTTCTCACTTATATGTGGAATCTAAAACAATTGAACTCAAAGAAACAGAGAGTAGAATGGTGGTTACCAGAGGCTGGGAGTTGGGGGAGGAAATGGAAAGGTGATAGTCAAAGAATAAAAAGTCTAAATTAGGTGGAATACGTTTAGAAAATTTTTTTGTAATATACTAAACAGTGTTGTTAATACAGTAAATAATAATGTTTTGTACATTTCAAAATCACTGAGAGTAAGTTTCAAATGTGATTACCACAAAAATATAAGCATTGAGGTGATGGATATGTTAATTAGCTTGATTTCATTAATTCACATCGTATTCATGAATTATAGTGTCACCTTGTACCCTATAAACACAATTATGGAAGAAGAGAAATCAGAAAGCTATTGAAAAAGATCAGATGAGACAGGCTGGTAATTGAAAAATGTTGAAATGTAAGAGTGAAGATATATTTTTTAAATAATGTATATAGAACATGCTTATGGGTTATACATAAAGAATGAAAAAGAGAATCAATAATTAATTTCTGGATTTTGGTCAGAAGAAGCCAGTGAATGGTGGAATTATTTGAATTCAAGAAATACATAGAATGAACAGATTGGAAAGAAAATCAAGGGTTCATCTTCTGTATGCTAAGTGAATGTCTATTTTATATACAAAAGGAGATGTCCAAGGCGTGAGCTGGGACATGTCATTTTTGAACTCAGGGAAAAGAGAAAGCTAAAGATCAACACATACATAGACACACACACACACACACACACACACACAGAGAGAGAGAGGTGGGTGGGAGGAAAGAGTTGGCAGCATGTATTTATGTTTTTCAAGTCATGTGATTGAGAAGAAAAGGAGTTTCCAGGAAAGAAGCAGTGAATAAGATAGAAGGATGATCGAAAAAAATTGCAGTGTCCTAGAAATAAAGTGAATAAATGATTCTTTGCTTGCAACACCAGCTAAATCATGAGGAGATGCGAAGTTAGATGTGAACTGATAAGCAATCAATGAGTTTGCAAAATGATAGTCACTGAAAGCAATCTTGTTGAGGTCTTCAGTGGATTGATGGGGACGAAGAAGAAAGCGTAATAGGGTTGGCTAAAGAGAAAATGCAAAGATAAAAAGTTGAAACATAACATATAGATGTCTGTGATATTTTAAAGCTAATATTGACATATTATCCTTTTCATAATTTAGTTGTTTATTGAGTTATAATTTACATACAGGAAAATTCATCTTTTTTGTTATGCAGTTGTATAAATTTTAACACATATGGACAGTCATGTAATTACCAACAATCAAGATATAGAACTGGTCTATCATGCCTCCAGATTTCATCATGCTTCTTTTAGTCAAGGTAGTGCTGGTAATGTCAAAATTACTAAGTCTCAGCCAGGCGTAGTGGCTCATGCCTGTAATCCCAGCACTTTGGGAGGCTGAGGAGGGTGGATCACCTGAGGTCAGGAGTTTGAGACAAGCCTGGCCAACATGGCAAAGCCCTATCTCTACTAAAAATACAAAATTTAGCTGGGCATGGTGGTGGGCGCCTGTAATCTCAGCTACTACAGAGGCTGAGGCAGAAGAATAGCTTGAACCTGGGAGGCGGAGGTTGCAGTGAGCCGAGATAGTGCCATTGCACTCCAGCCTAGGAGACAGAGCGAGACTCTGTCCTCCGCCACCAAAAAAATTTTACTAAGTCTCTAGTTTTAATGTAACATATCTCATAATAATAAATATTATCTTACAGAAATTCAACCAGAAATTAACCTTCTTAATCACTGAATTGCTTTGTGAACACTACATAAAGCAAGTTTTTATGTATATAAAAGTAGACTGTGAATAAACCAAGACAGAAACTTAACAGTAAATGATTGGACAGTCATTTAAATTAGTAGCTCAAAAAGTCCCTAACTATGCTGTTAAAAAGTGGAGGCAAATAATTTATGGGAAGAAGTTCTTTTAAATAATTATTCAGAGACTCTTTCATGTACAGTTTAATGAACCCTAGGAATCTTTTTTTTGGTCATTTGCATGGATGTAAAATTGGGAAGTATTAAATCATAGACTGAAGGAAAAATACGTGTTGTATTCACACTTCGTTTTACTATTTGTTGTACTCTAGAAGCATATAAGAAATTGTTTAAAACATTACTTTGTGTAAGAAGTATCACAAAGCTGGAATATGGAAGATGACTTGGGAAATTGTTTGAAATATCTAAAGGTAATAAAAGGTGCTCAGCATTCAGAATCCCTGAAATAACCTCTACCTCACTTTAAACAGTCTGCCTCCCCTGAAGAAGAGTAGAAAGAACAAAGGACTGATGTTTAGCCATTTTATAGTGGCAAACTGCATAAACCCATAAGTATATGTATTGTTCACATTTATTTTAAAAAATAATAGAAGAAATGAAAAATATGCCCAATTTAATCATCTTTTCTGGAAAAACACAATGGTAAGTTCTTCTGATACTGATTTCAGATAGAATCCAAGTGCACATTCCTGCTCAGTGAAGAATATAATGCTTTCACACCACTTTTCTGTCCATAAAAGCTGACAGTGGAATGAGCACGATCTTAATAATATCCTCCAAATGAAAATGAAAATGAATGTCAAAAATAATGATGGGAGAGGGTTTCAAAGCTTGGAAGCCCAATTTTAGTGAGAGGAAGACAGCATTTCTAATAAATCCTTGTATTATTTATTTCAAAGTACCTCAGGCGGGATCTTTGTATAAAAATTGAGGCTGAAGATTTAAGGGTCGGTTTCAATAATTCTTAGAAATTAATTAATTAATATCTGTTTTCTACTCTAATGTGGGAATAAATCATAAAAATTAAAACTTTGCAGAGTCCTACTTTTCATTCTGTATCAAATCTACTAACTTCCTGCCACCTCCATGCCTCCCAATACACCGGCATAAGCCTTTTACCAACAATCCACTTGCATCTTTCAAAAAATTATCCTTTGAAGCTATTACTTAGATCATAGAGTGCAAAGAAGAAATACAAGCACTAGAAGATGAAGAGGGGGCAGTATAAAAATAAAAAATTATAACATATGAACACATTCAACTGCATAGTAATCAGAAGCATATAGGCCAACTAGTTGAGAAACAAAAAACTAGAACCATACATTTCAATGGCATCATAAACTCACATCATATTTTTCTATAAAATAATAATAAAGAAGCCTGGGCACAGTCGCTCATGCCTGTAATCCCAGCACTTTGGGAGGCCAAGGCGGGTGGATCATGAGGTCAGGAGCTCAAGACCAGCCCCGCCAACGTGGTGAAACCCTGTCTCTACTAAAAATACAAAAAATTAGCCGGGTGTGATAGCAGGCACCTGTAATCCCAGCTACTCAGGAGGCTGAGGCAGGAGAATCGCTTGAACCTTGGGTGGTGGAAGTTGCAGTGAGCTGAGATCGCACCACTGCACTCCAGCCTAGGTGACAGAGCCAGACTCCATCTCAAATAATATCAATAATAATAATAATCATAACCTAGGCAGTTTGTGGTTCTATAAAGGAGGGGTGAAATGAAGAAAACCAAGCACTGAGTATGACTGATTTCTAGAATTCTTAAGTTCCACCCTTCAAAAGTTGTGCCATTGATGATATGTGTACCATTTATTTACTGTATTTATTTTCAGCTTATAATTTCATGATTATTACTTCTTATTTCTTATTACACCTATATTAAAATATAGGAAATAATATACCAACAGTTATCCAAATACTATCTAAAATAAGCTTGTACGATTCCTGGTAAATGTACCACTTATTGGAAAACACAGAGATCGATAAGCTTGTGACTATTTTTCCCCGTTTAGTCATTATAGAATTAAGTCTTGTTGTGTATAAAATCCTTCACTAGGCATTGGAAAATAAAGACTAATTGGACATTGTCTTAGTTCTTGTGGCACTCAAGATCCAGTAGAAAAAAAAAAAAAAAGAGAAACTTTATCAGTTTAGGCTGGATCATTCCTATGATCCCTTCCAATACTGATTCTATGATGTTCTGCCTCAAAGAAGCAAGTTGGAAGCTGGGCTTACAAAATATGTAGTCCTTTGACGTCTCGGATATCTCTAGAAGGACTGAACTTTCATCTGATATTCAAGATCTTGAAAGAGCAATTTAAGGGAAAAAAAGCTTCTTCCCAGAACGTATTATAAATCTATTAGATATATAGAAATAAAAGGTCACTGAGTTAAGTGAGCCAGGCAGTTTATATTCAAGAACAATATGTGTAGTTATGAATGTAATGAAATCTTTTGCTTCAAGAATTAATTTCCCCAATGTATAGTTGGCTGAATAATTGGCCCTGTGAACGCAGACAAGCTTTCTTATTTCTCAAAAGCAATATTGGCCAGTGCTCATTTGAACGCACATGACTTTTTCTGGGATGGCACATGCCATGTTCCTGTGAAGCAAATTGAGCTTGCGGTAGTTGTCTGCAAGTGGTAGAGACATGGGAAATATTCTGTCACTCAGCATCAATTTAGAATTTAATACCAAATATTCTTGTTGTCAAAAACTCTTAGTACATGAGTCCTAACATGGACAGCGCTTCAATTCTGATGTCACTGCCAAATTACTCTAGTTTAAGACAAAGGATATTTGTCTTAAACTAGATATTTAAGCCCTGATGCCTACTGCGGCTTGAATTTAGAGATATGCTTTCTATGTTCTGAAAAATTGCCTTTGAAATGAGTTTCTCTAAATTTATGTTTAAGATACAGGAAGCAATTTAGTATTTTGGTTCTATTAACCTCCTTTGAAACCACAAATTTGTTTTAATTTCAAGTGCTCTTACAATGACAAAGTCAAATGAGTGCTTTCTTGAGGAAAGTGTTTAGCATAATAGTAGAAGGTGTTGTCATTATCAGAAGGGAGAATTTTCTGTCTCATTTGTCAACTTCACACTGTGAACCCCCAAAAGAGTTGTCTTCAACACAAAATAATTGCCCTTGTTGCTTCTTTTCACAGAGTTCTCCCCACATCATTAATGGCATGGGAATTAGGAGGAGGTCATCTGACTCACATGGATCACCATATAATTCCTTCTGGAGAACAGGTAAGTTCTTGGTCAAAGAATTCAGGGACACTTCTCTAGACTATTTTTTAGAAAGCAATAACTCTGAAGAGTAAGAGAGATATATTTGAAATTACTGTAGCCCTATGTCTAAGAAAGCTATATAACAGGGTGAAAAATCAGTTAAGGAAAAGGAGACAGAGAAGAAGAAAGACAAGGATTGAGGGGGAGGATGAGGAAGAGGAGAAGGAGGAGAAGAAATAGAAGGTGGAGGAGAAGGAGAGCAATCCTAAAAATAAAAAAAAACTTCTTCTTTCTATTTTGTTATATGTGGAAATTATTGTGGACATAAGAAACAAAGAATTGAGAAAAGCCTGAGTTGTAAAGGGGGAAAACAAATAACTTTGTAATGAAATAATTTCAGGTTTGAATTTTCTTAGCCATTGGAATTTAGCCAGGGTGGTTAACTTATCTGCTCTAAGATTTCTAATTTGAAAAGATGAAAATAATATTTGGCATATTTTGGTTGATAAATTCTTAATAAAGTGTTTAGTATCTACTAAGTGCTTGAAAGGGATCTCTATAATCAATAATACCATTATCTATGGCACATAGAGGTGATATAGTCATGCTTTAGGCATAAGCAGACATTCCTGCATGATGAAACTTACAGGAATGATGCTCCCAAAGAGAAAAGCGAAGGAGTTCATACTCTTGATGACCTCCTTACTCCTTACCATCCATTAAAACTCAGGATCAGGCAAAACCTCACAAGAACATGTGGTTTCTTGAATTTATAAAACCTAAACTTTTGATATCTGGGGAAACTATTTACCACCTGATTCAGGAGTTCCCAGAAGCAACATTAAGCAGAGGATCACAACTGCCTGGATATTTTTTGCTCTTGGACAAGTAATCATAACTTGAAAAGATTAGTGGATCTTGGCACTACATATTTAATTTTGACTCTTTTTGACTATCACATCACTTTTAGCCACTAATTAGTAAAAATTAGCTCCTACCATGGGTATCTTTTTATTTTGGAATGGATATCTGTTAGTCTTTCCGCTAGCATTTTTTTTCTTGGATACTATTGGCCCTGCCCTCAGAAACAAATGAAATCTTTAAACTCGAAGTGAACCTTAAGCTAATCAATGTTAGAGGTTCTCAAGTTTTTTAAAAATAAATCAATATCTCCAATAAAAGTCTCAAGCAGATGACTAATACATAAAACAGGTGAAAATAAACTTGCTTTGTTTGAAGTAGCATAGTAGCATGAGTTTGGTGTTCTATTCACATATCCTTTCTTCACTGCACAAAATCTGTTATTTTTGTTGGTCTTATGAGCTGCCCATTGCATAGAACGCAGCTGTACAGAAAGTTGTGGCCCGAAGTTTTGGATTACATGAAGTTTGCCAGGTGAAGGTCATTAAGGGGAAGGTTTGAAGTGAGAATGTTATATAAACTGCATGCTGTTTGCAAGCAGTTGCAGTTTGTCTGTCCAGTCCACTGCCAATGGACCATATGTAAGGTGGATATGTTTTCCAGCTGACCACCAATGGACTGTAGGAAAGCAGATATTGTGTCTAGCCCATCACCACTGGACCAATCCTGTACATCAGGTGGTTCTCCTGTCCAGCCTGTCACCACTGGACTCTCCCCTGTATGTGAGCCCCTAATAAAATGCCATGTCTCCAAAAAAATTTCATTTTTATTTTTTATAAAATCATTGTTTTCTTTAAAGAATTATTTACACCTTAGTTCATGTATCTCTATGGAGGTTATCAGGCATGTTTCCTCTTCCATCTCATCATCCTGACAACCTAGACTGACCTGTCATATTACACTGTCCCTCTTGCCTGTTGGAATGACAGCAAGACATGTCTTATCTTTACTGTGATTTGGTTATATGGATGCTAGAGAGGGCATGATCATACGTCATTGAAATCAAAAGTTGAGCTAGGTGTAGTGGTGCATGCCTGTAGTCCCAGCTACGAAGGCTGAGGCGGGAGAATTGCTTGAGCCCAGGAGTTCGAGGCTGCAGTGAGCTATGATCATAACACTGCACTCCAACTTGAGCGACAGAATGAAATCCTGTCTCAAAAACAAACAAACAAAAACTAATTATTTTTTAAAATTAATAAAACCAAACAAAAAACAAAGTTGTAAGTTGTTAGACTTAGAGTAGCTTAACATAGCATGATGCTTCCTGATAATAAAGTGAGCACACAGAGAGTAATTTAGTCAAGAATCCCAGTTGCATGATTTTACTACTAGATCCAGATGGCCCAAGCCGAGATCTCACTCCCCCATATGTTTGAGTACTGGTGTATTGTTAGTTACTTAATAGTTTTTAGATTTATTTTACTTATTGATGTATCCTTCAGTGGTTCCTGAAAGAGACCTGAGACCCTCTTCTTCACCTCATTTTCTTCATCATTCTCTGGCTTAGACATGGATCTCATTCATTCTAAAGTAACAGTTTTCTATAATGACATGCATTCCATAAAAACTAGCAAGATTTTCTTTAAAAGTCCATATATAGCAATTTCCAGAAAGAGAAGCTATTTATCTTTCTAAAATATTTGTTGTACAGGAACTGGAAATGTACACAATTAACTGGCCATGATGGAGATTAATGTATCGTACAAATATAGGGGAATATCATTACCAGTCGTTTCTTCAGATTATACATGAATCATTTCAAAATTCACCTTGAGTATAATTTCTTAGCAAATGCCAAGAAACCAAATGTAGTATTTTCAAATTAACCGGGATATCAGAATGGAACAATACTACACACACACACACACACACACACACACACACACACACCCCTCACAAAATATGTTCCTCTTTGTTACTCTGTATTTTGTGAAGATATCATGTGTTTTACTTTTTCTTTAAACAATGGAAACAAGTGAAGCATACTAATTAAGAAAGGGATCTATGTACTCCTACATCTTTAAGACTTCAAAATAATTATTAGATGGTCATTCAGATCAAACTTGAGTAAATCGTGAGGTTATTAGAAAGGTCGTTATCATTTCTTTATTCGTTAATTATTGCTTTAAGTGTCTTTGAACTACTTAACATTTACTAGTACAGGGTAATTTGGTATTTTCTTGATTATCTGGATTCTAAGTGTCAAAGGCATCTTAATTCATTTGTTGTTCAACATATGTTGATCTTGTGCGTACTATGTGCCAGGTTCCCTGTTGGGTATTAAATGATACAACAGCAAACACAAAGTCAGATAGGTTCCTGTCCTCAAGAAACTAACTACAGTATTCCAAATTCAATATAAACCTTTTGCATTTAATTATTGAAACTATTCATGTTCTTTAAAAGCTCAAAATGTGGAGACAAGGGCAATAATAAAAAATGTTAATGCCATATGATTCATTCATATTAGTTTTTAAAAATATTTTCTATGTGCCAGGCACTGTATTAGATGTTGAGGATATAGTGACTTGCAAAAAAAATCCTGCTCTTATGATCTAGTGGGAAAAATTAAATAGTTGAATAATTTCAATATTAGACAGTAGATCCAGAGCTACCTCTGCAACATCATATATAGGATATTCTGTCAGCATACCTGAGGTGTGCAATTCAGAGAAGCAGCAGCAGCACATGTGTTGAAGAATGACTCAAAGGCAGCCAGGCAAAGAGTGGTCCAAAGTGGAAAAATGATCAAGGGATAGGGGATGAGGCCCCATATTGTAGAAGATAGCATAGAATAGAAGAGATAGAGAAGAGTGAAATAAGAATATAGGGATGAGCTATAGCCTAATCATGAAGGTCTCTGTAAGCTTTCCTAAGATATTTGGAATCGATGAAAAAGGTAAAGGCCAATACTAAAGAGTTTTAAGCCAGGGAATTGTGATTAATTTTTCAACTTAGATACTAGCTGCTGTATGGAAATGGTTTGATACAGAAACTATTCATATGTTGCATAAAATGCACAGATAGAGAGATATGCTTTGGAATTATGAGCAGAGTCTTAGGGTAGTAGTTTTAATGCATGCACCCAGACATTCTCCAGTTGTGTACCCTTTATATTATAACATTCTCTAGGTTAGTCCTAGGGTATGCCTAGTAGATCAAAAAAGTAGTGGTGTAAAGCATTGTAAATCAAAGAAATCCATTTCTTGTTCAAATTCAAATGCTTAGCAAACTCTGCCCTACTACTAGCAATTGCTTTAGTGGAGAGTTAAGATGCCTAATGTAATTAAAGCCATACAAATAAGCGTTTCAGCAAATAAATATTTAAATGCCAGCAAGTGTAAAACTATTAATACTATATAACTCTTAATATGGTTAAGGTGCTGTGAGGATGATCTAATTTGATCCTCTCCACAACCCTATGAGATATAGACAATTATTTTTTAAATCACCTATTGAACAAACTGAAATTCAGAAAGATTAAGTAAGTTGGCCAGGCATACAGCTAGTGGGCAGAAAGGCCAGGATTCAAAACCAGATTGGTTTTATTTCTCCTTTAAAAAAGCAGAAGTGAGCTTACTTTTATGAAAACTATGGGACAGAAACTCCTGAAATGCCAGAGTCAATTCCTAGATTTTTGCCTTAAGTTTTTGACCCTTGATCTCTTAAATAGGAAAAGATATTGGGATGACTTTTTTCCATCTCTCTGTACAGAAAAAATGCAGAAGAGGAAACCTCCATTTGTGAAGCTATGGCAAGGGAGTCTCCCCACCCCGTGCTCCAACACAGTCTGGAGATAAAGTAAGTTTGAGAAGCTAGAAAGGGTTTTTTTCCCATTATCTCCCAAACACTGTCATTTGGCTGCATGCAGATTTCACTCTGGTTTTGGCAAATGTGTCCCTTTATCTAACAATAAACAATTATATTGAAAAGCAAGATTGGAGAAAAATATGTATGGTATCACTATTAAAACTTTGTGATGATCTTATCAACAAAATTGAAGTTAAACCCTTGATTTATTGTATGTTTTATTATGTCTTCGCCCCAGGGAAGGTAATTTGACTTTCTTGATGTTGCCTTCTTTTTCTCTCCTTTCAAAGCTATGATTAAGAACTAATTTATTTAGATCTGTCTGTGATTAGTTGCATGATTCTGCTCCTTGTTGAAATTAATTTTCAGACACTTTAATTGATAGTACTTGTACTATATTTAATGCATTTTGAGGTGCTAGAATAAAAATGTTGCTTGTTGAAATATTCACATATTCACTCTGCTAGCTAGAACACTGATGTATTCTATATCATCTTTTTTTTCTTGATTTTATGGAGGAAGAAGATTTAAGTCAATTGTTTGGTTTATTTTCATTTGTATTAGGGAAAAATAAGAAAAATTATTTTACAAAATAATACAGTTGCTCTTAAGGACCATAAATGGGCTTTGTGAAGCTTTTGAAATTATGTAAGCATGTGTGCATGTGCACATGCACACACACACACACACAGATTACTGGGAATGTATCATATAGGTACTTTACTTCAAAAATTTTCAGTGCCTAATCTACTTTTGTATGCTACATGTTTATTAAATCATCTATTTGCTTTAAAAAATACACACTAAGATAATCAATGTCTAAATCACAATTCCTAGGATTTGTGTTTTGAGGCTTATCTAGGATTCAGATCCAAGGTATAATCAGGCTTACACTATACAACAGGGATTTTGCTAGATATATTAACTAGTTGTCTTTTAACCCTCATGAAAGCTTTGTGAGGTTGCATTGCCATGACTATTTTCAAGATGAAAAGATTGAAAAGTTAAATTGACATATAGGTGCTGGCTATTAATTACAGGTTTAGCCATGCTCAAACATTTCAGAAGCTTATATATTTTTATAAATATAATAAGGTCTTTTCTGTTATATTCCTGAATTTTGTTATACTATTTTTTCAGTTAACATCTTCTTGACTTTTCAATTTATTTGTTTTCCATGAGAGATTTGTGTTACAAGCAAAATACATATAGATTCAAATTTATTGTTCTGTTTTATTCTTGAATGTTGTATTGTTAGAAATTATCAGGAAATTTGAATTTCCTGGTCTTCTATCTTTTTCCTCTGAGGAAATATGATGTTACTAACTCATCACTCACTAAACTGTATTAAATACCACATTGCATACTTTTGACATTCATCATAATAATCAAGCAACTTGTACCGCCTAGTATTTTATTGAACGATCTTTCGTATTATAATGTTATAGTCAAATATTGTATATTTTAAAGTATTTTAAAATCATTCCACTTTGTGACTGAAAGTATCCTGACAGAAATGCATAGGGGAAAGAGCAATGCAATTTAAATGTCACATTTATCCCTTACAGTAAATTCTACATCCAGGCAGTTGTAGTCTCAGGGAGGTTTTTCTCTGTTAGGTATCAGCTCTCTGTTAGTTCATACTATAACTTTCACAAAGACTTTCAGAGGCATAGGAAACATATGACTTTAGAATTTGGGCAGTTACAGGCAGACTTTAAAAAATAGCTATTATTATTATTTACTTAATGTGCTAGAGAGCAACCTCTGTACATTTTTCTTTGGAAGTTGATATTTTTCATCTAGATACTTGCTCCATACCCTAGTGAAAGGGTGGGAGCTTTCCTAGATTAGTACACCTTGTGTATCTTTTTCTTAGAAAAATTAGAAATGCTTAAAAAATAAAGCAATGTCTAGCCTAAAACTGCTCAATAATATCTAGTTTTATTTTCCTTCCAGACCTCTCCCAGACAGGAAGCTTACATTTCCCTGCCACTTTGAAGTTAGGCATGGTCACCTGAACTTCTTTGCCCAATGAAATGTGAATGTAATAAGATGATGTATATGACTGCTAGGTGAATGCATTTAATCACTGGTGGTGTCCCTCCTCTCTATTTCTGGGTTTCTTATTAATGGAAGCATTACAAGCTGATTTGGAAGTGCAATGCTAAGCCATCACTTAGAGGACAGTTGCTCTAGAGAATCTTCCCACTTACCACCAATTCACTGTGAGCAGGAAACAAAGCTTTGTTGTGTTATGTCTTTAAAATTTGGGGTTGGCTGTTAGCTTATCATGATGTAGCCTATCCTTTGTTTTAGGATTGACAATACAATCCCAAGATGATGCTTTGCCATTAGACATATAATAAGGGCATCAATATAGCCTAAATTTTAGTTCAAAAGAACACTCTCTTTTTACAGATTGTTAATTAATATATAAACATCCTCCTCCTTTTTCCTCAACATTTCATCTACACTTTTCCCAGCACTGTTAGTATTTTCCCTGCTATGTGTGAAGACTTTAGAATATGTAGAATAGCAGAATATGTATATGAATAAGAAACAATAAAATACTGTTTCTAAGTTTAAAATGAGAAAGCATCTCTCCAATTCGCATGGCCCATCCAACTAAGCAAAATAATGCCAAAGTCACTCAATAAATAGTTAATGGAAACCTTGAATTCATAACTATCTGATCCTAAACTTCACATTATTTGCACTAAAATCATAACCTTTTCCTAGCTAATGAAACCTAGCTTCTAAAGTTGCCATGAGGCTTAAATGGGATATCATGTGCAAAGCAACCAGTCCAGATTCTGGCATCAAGAAATTCTCAATAAATGTTAATTTATCTTCAGAAAAACTCAAGATGCCCCTTAAATTTTAATCAGGTACCCTTACATATTAAAATTATCAAACAGCAATCATTATGGTCCTCAGTGATTAGTGTCTTTTCCACAATAGATCATAGTGCTCTTTCCAGACCTTTAAAATTAAATTAAAACTTAATCCCGCGTCCTTTTGTTTCAGCTTGCTGAAATCTGAACCTGTGCCTGAATCTGGATTACAAAATAACTAAAATATATAGTGGACTTTATTTACATGAGACTGTTTTCTAGTTGAGATCACTCCTTTGGCATTATGTTGATAAATTGTGGAGTAATCTGTTCCCAAATTCCAACTCCATCAGCAAAATCACTTTAAGTAGCCTTGATAAAACACACACACACACACACACACACACACACACGAGATATATAGAGAGTCTGAACTTTCCAACTATATTTAAATGTACACACATCTTTACTTTTATTGATCTGTACTTTTGATATTGATTTAATCTTTAGGATATATTTCATTGTCTCCTAAACATGGCATTTTATTTATTTTTGTTACATCTCCAGGCAAAACCTCCAGTTTCATGGTTTATATTAGAGATTGGTTAATGAAATATATATTTCAGGTGAATGATAAGCAAAAAGTTGGGGTGGATTTGACGTCCATTAGGCAACCCAGGCAAGGTTGACATTTTTTTGTTTTTCTTTTGTAATATTGATGCAGTTTTCCCCGTGTTAAGCTATTTAGTACACCAAAAGCATATGAATACAGCATATTTAAAAAGCATATTTACTTGTTTTACTTTTTTAGTACTTACTGAATATTTATCACTGAGTTTCTACTTGTAGATTAGGAAATGCATTTAGAAACACTCAGAATATTGAAATTTAAACTGTTTTTAAGCAACATTTTCTTATGCCCTTTCAGTTTGCACAGATGAAACCTAAGATGTAGAAAGAGACTACATGAAAACAATGTGTTTGCTTATAGCTTACAACTTGTCATAGCCATATCCCTACTTAGGAAGTGGAGTGCAGACAGGTAGTTTCAGCCTCTGAGAAGAAATAAGACTTACCCTTTCCTGAACACTTCACATGAATTCTGGACTCTAGCATGACTGAATCTTTCCTCTTATACTTACTAGCTGTATAAGGAATCTTAAATATTTCTGGAACGAGATAAAATATAAATAGGCAAACAATCACAGGAAACAACTACAAACAAACACATTAAACTAAACTAAATTAGTTATATTGCCTTTAAAAGATTCACTTAAGCTATCTCATTCTTAGTGTCTCATCTTTCCCATTGGGTTGTTGAGAAATCAAATGTGAATGCATTATAAAGGGTAAAGTACTTTTCCAATGTAAGCCAGACTTGGCATCCAGATGGACACAAGGGATTTTAAATATGCAAAGTGAAACTTTGGAATATTGAATTGCAGGGTATAACGATAAACTTTCTACTCTAAGAATGTGAACTCTGCTGCTAAATTGCCTGGAATTTAATCTCAGCTGCTTGATTTACTAGCTGTAAACTGACCTTGGACATGCTACTTAATCTCCCTGTGTCAAGGATTTTTCACCCTTGAAAAAGATGGGATAATAATACTTCTGAATTCATAAATTTATCATAAAAAGTAAATAAGTTATTACATAAAAAATTACTAGGAGAGCCAGGCAGCTTTGCATGTAGTATGCTATGTACAACAAACATAAACTAACACACTTTTTACTGTTGTTTCACTATTATTATTTTCAGACCGCTAGGAACCTCAAGCCACTTTAAGTTCCACATGGCTTCTGACTAAAAGTTATATAAGAAAATCTTTTTTGCATGTAGTCGATGATGTGGGCTTGATTTATTGTTCCTTTAGCCACTGCTATGTATGATGGTACATCATCTGTATGATGGTAGCATCTCCACATTTTAACTGAGCTTCATCATCATGTCCATAATTCGCACTCCATATCTTAGGCCCCGGCTAGGCTCTGCTCACAGCTTTCATCAGTTTAACTTCATATATTTTAGACTTTTGGTAATCAGGCCATGTAGCCACTTTTTAATTTAATCTCTAGGAATTTCTCACATTCTGAACAGCTTGGAGCAGGGTATTCTCTGTGACAAGAAGAAGACAGCATTTCAAATGTGAAGAATGCTCTTTTCTTTCCTTGCTCTCACACTGTGGGCAGCAACCTCATCTCTCCCTGCCCCCAGCCCATATAGTTACTACAGAATTTGAATGCAATTTTCAAATCAAGATTTAACTAATCTCGATTCCATGCAGTGAAACTCACATCATGATATATCATTGAGCAGAAATCCATTTAATTTGTATTAATCTAATACTATATTTTGAAAGATCACTTTGTTTGACTGTTAACAGTGCTGGTAAACTAATAATTATGTGCAGGATTGATTAATTACATTTGGCTGTTAACAATTTGATTTTACCATTTTAGCTTGACATTTATCGAAGGTTTGTCTGCTGTTAGGCTGATGATTTGAATGATACATGTTAACTGATTTGCATCCATCATTCCTTTTCATTACTCATATTAACTGTATTTGTAAGCATTGGGTAGTCTATAGTAGGCATTCAAGAGGTACTTCGGAAACCAATCTGTACCCAAATCTTTGCTTTATTGCTATAGATAATTAAGCAGTTCCAACTTATAGACACAAAGAATGACTTGGGATTCAAATTAAAACGAGTTTAAATAGGCTGCAAAAGCTTTCCTCAGCAGAGTGACTTCTGCATTAAAAAGCCAAATTAATGCATATCACCATTCAGGCAGAGGAACCACCATTTTCTACACTCTAAGCTGTAATGTCTACTCTTAAAAAATATAATAGAATTTACATAAAATATTAAGTGAATTGCATATTATATCACTGCACATCGTACCTGTTTGATACATAAAAGTAAAAACTTGTTTAGCTTCTTATCTTTTGTTAGTAAAAAGTAAAAACTTGTTTAGCTTATTATCTTTTGTTAGTACAATATCCATCAGATCATGCTCAATTGTGCTTAAAAGACAAAACTAATATTATCTAAGCCTTAAAACATTCATGTATTCATTCAATAAATCAATTATTTGTCTATTTATGCATTCATTCAGCTACTTGCTGGACTCTGCTAGCCCCTGGTTGGCATTTATTAATTATCTATTTTCCATCCATTTCCCTTTTTTTCCTTCCCAAAAATACTCTATATTTTCCAGTCAAGCAATTTTGTACATTTTCGTTTCTAGACGTGGATCCTGATTAACTTAAGCTAATCAAAATTACCATCACTCTGTCCACAGTGATAGGCTCAGACTGAACTTGAAGGCCAAAATTCTCAGTAACGATGTAAGAGCTATGGGTATCTCTATATCAAATGCCATAGCACGTTCTTTCACTATCCTGGAATTTCCTAGAAATAAACAAGGGGGAGAGAGAGAGAGAAACAAAAATACAGCAAACAAAACCGACCACCATATTAACAATTGTTATTAATAAAGGTTAATATTTATCATTTACTTTTGTTTGTGTTTGTTTTTGAGATGGAGTCTTGCTCTGAAGCCGAGGCTGGAGTGCAGTGGTACAATCTCTGCTGATGGCAACCTCTGCCTCCCGTGTTCAAGTGATTCTCCTGCCTCAGCCTCCCAAGTGGCTGGGATTACATGCGTGTGCCACCATGCCAGGCTAATTTTTATATTTTTAGTGGAGTCGGGGTTTTGCCATGTTGGCCAGACTGGTCTGGAACTCCTGACCTCAGGATATGCACCTGCCTTGGCCTCCCAAAGTGCTGGGATTACAGGAGTGAGCCACTGTGCCTGACCATTTTCATTTACTTTGTATTAGATATCGACTGAAATAATAAAGTTGTGTGATAGACAACACAAAATCTCAGTAGAATAATAAGCAGTTATGCTCAGATATCAGGGATGGTCCTGTACACAGCTTCTCTGTTTCTCACTTGTTGTACTCAGATATCTGGAGTTTGGCTAGCTGTCAGCTGATTACAACGGCCTTGATTAGACTGGTTGGAGTGACTCACCTCTAATCTGTCTCTCATCCTCCTCCTGGGGCCACTGGCTTAGCCCAGGCATGTCCTTCACATGGCAATAGAGAGGGAAAGAGTGAAGAAGCCCGAGAGCCCTTCTAACTCTCCTTTTGTGTGATGCCTGTTAAGATTCACTTGGCCCAAAGCAAACATGGCTGAACTGAGACTCAGAAAGGGAAGACGCTACAAAGTAGATGGCAAAGCGGCTAGAACCAGGAAGTGTTGAAGAATTGGGGTCATTATTATCATCTGCAATATATTTAATTTTTACAAAAGCTACAATACAAAAAAAATGTTTCTACAGTGACCTCAACTGCTCCTGTTTTTATTTCTCTATCAGAATCTTACAATTTATTTTCTCCTTTCTCTTTCATGGTTATCATTCTGTACCATTTAATTTAGCTACCGCCACATATAATCATTGTACTACTCCTTAGGGCCACCCGAGTACATAGTTTGTGGGGAGAATGATACTTTCCTTGCCTGGAAGACCCCTTCCCCTGCAGGAAAATCAAGGTAAAATAGAGAAACGGACGATATAATAGGGTGAAAAGAAGTCTGCATTGTGGAATTATATTTTTTTAATCTTATAGTTTTTATTTAACATTTAGGAGTTTAGGAATGTGTTTGTTTACTTCACTCCCCAATTTCTTCCAATGTACTGTGAAAGCCAACATCACTTTAGCTTGGAACACTATTTGGTAGATCATATTTGATAACATATTTGAGAGTCCCAGGCCAGCATTTTGATTCCCGTGTGATAAATAAAGGTAAACACATTTTTCTTCTCAACTCTCCCTCTCTGTGTAGATGGAAACGTATAGGTTACTTTTTTTTTCTAGCACGTGTACATGCCTCAGGCCTAAAAAGAATTTATCTCAATGAAAAAAGCTGTTTTACTTTTCTTCCATTTCAGAAACTATTACCAGGATACAATTATGAGCCATTCTTTTCATTAAAATACTGAACTCTGCCAATCTGTTTTGATTTTTAATTGTATCTTTTACAACATGATGCCAAAGTGCTTTCTTCTCTAGCATCGGCCAAGAAAGGTGTGTAGAGACAGGTACATAAAAGGGTAGCCTGACTGTCTTGTCCATTTGGGAATCGTGTCTTGCCATCTGCTTTTAGATGTATTCTGTTTCCTGTTAAAAATCCAAGTACCCTCTAGCCACAGGTTCCACACAGAGCTTCTAATAAGGTGAACTTTGCTTTAGGATTTCTCTGTTGTGGATGAAGTATTCCCTTCCTGCTAAGGTCACCCTTCTTGCTCCAGGTGCTGATTTTTTGTGCTGCTCTTGATTTACTTATATTGATAGTGGAGTCCTTGGTATGTGTTATATTGAAATATTACTACTGTATGAACTGTAACATTAAATTTCTAATCTAATCAATCAATGGCATATACATGCAGTAGATGCTTGGCTAGTAAAAAGATTAATTACCATGTGCAATGAAAACTGACTCTCTATAAGGTGAAATACTGCATGTCTCTCACAGAAAGATGGAAGCCTGAACACTGTGTTAAGCTAATGACTACTTCTGCCATTCAACCATATGGATTGCCTTTAAGACAAACTGAAATGAAGATTAAAGGCATGTAAAATCAACTCTCTATTAAAGCAGTTAGGGCTTTTCTCCAGATTCAACAGAAATATTATGCAATCTGTTGTGAAACCACGCACTTGTCTCCCAGATGGTGCCCAGAATCTATCTAAGCAAACACTTCTTCCCTGTTCTGCGTAACAAACTGGGCATATTTTTTATTTTCTGTGCTTGATTATGCATCTGAAGACATTTACACGAGAAGGATCTTGTTGAGTTGTTGTGGATTTGGGTTGTAAAACTTCACAATATTGTGGTGTTATACATTTTTGAGAGCAAACCTGAAGTTATAAAGTAAAAGATGATGTCATTTTCTGAGCTGTACTATGTCCCTGATTTTTTAGCTTTTCTTTTCCAAAAATATTCTGCATGCTACTATTTAGAAAGTAAGGCGATGAATCTCCCAGATTGTTGATAATCTCCTGTTAATTAATGTGGACATGATTAATTTGTTGGAGGCCTATTGTGAAATAAGTTATTGGTAGTAGGGTACATGATTTTAATTATTATTGGTAGAATTTTGTACAGAAAGATTTCTATCATTTGAATGAATGCCTGAAACAGTTATAATTTTTTTCTAGATGTACAGCAAATATTCTTGTTTTATATATATGAAATCCTGATTGTTGGTGAACACTATTGGGCATAAATATAAGGCTACATTCTCCTCGACATCTTTTCCACCTATTTTACCTGGGTCTCCTTTCTTTCTTCATATCCAGCATTCAATCTTGTCTTTCTTTGGTTTGACTGACTCCTTGCATCCTCATGCTCACCTCAGATTACACAAAGGCTTTCTCATCACTTAGAATTGAGTTAGGTGCATGTTATTTTCTTCTAAGTTCCCTGGAATTTACTGTTTCAGACATAGCACATTGTCTGCTGCAAAAAGTGAGTCTATAAAGAAGACAAATGAACTGTATTTAAACTTTATCTTCTATTTCTTCAGTCTTTAGCCAGCAAAATTTTGGTCCATGATAGGCACTCATGTATTTTTGTGTGCTTGCTTGCTTGATTGGCTATATATCAATGAATAATGAATGAATACATGAATAAATTGAAGACATCAGCTTGATTGGCTATATATCAATGAATAAGAAATGAATAAATGAATAAATTAATGACATCACTTGTCATTGATTTATTGTATATATAAAATATATAAAAATATATAATATATAATAAAAATATATAAGAAATATATATGAATGTATAATATATAAGAAATACATACAAGATATATATATATATATATATATATATATTTCTGCTTTTAACATGTAAAGACCTTGGAAACATTGCTCCCACCCTTACAACAAGAAAAATAATAGCTGAACAAACTGAAAATCAATGATTTTTCTTAAATCCTTCTGAGAATTGAGGTCACACAACAAATCACCACCCCAAAAACTGGGGAGGCAGGCTAATACAGAGAATATACACCAATTTACTTGAAGCAGAAATCACAAGAGCCTGGAACTGATAGAAACATTTAAATGTATTGCCGGAGGCTGAATATGGACTAGTTTAGAAGTTAAAACTCTGGAGGGGGCCAAGCAAAGGGAGGCCTCCACACTTTTGTAGGTTTTACCTCCAGGAGCCCCACCAAGTTTTCATGGTGAAAATTGGAGAAAAATCCCCTCAAGTTTGGTCAGGGTGAAGGTGAAAGTAACAATTTTGAAATACGCCCAGATCTTCCTGTAAAACAAAGGCATACTCAGAAAGAGAGAAGACTTCATCAGAGCATTAGGTACGTGAGGGAAGCAAAATACCCAAATCCAGCTTTCTGTACCTGTCTATCTCCCTTAAGAGGGGAAAATGCTAAGAAGCACTTGCGAGGGCCACAGCCTATAAACACAGGACACTAAAAGACTAAGACCTAAATATAAAATTATGGAATCCTCTCCTCCCTCCACACCTTACCACCACATCAACAGGAATCCTGTATAACAGTGGGATATAACTGCAGTACCTGCAAGGCTAGGACTCTAAGAAGGACCTTCTAAGGGAAATCCACACATAACAAGGGAGACAAAATCAAGGATACAAGAGTAAATTTGAGCTTTTGACATCTGTAGATGCAGCAAAGAGTAAACATAGCTAACTCTTCACAAGATAAACATAAACTCTTACCGAAAGATCTATCTACCTCATTTCCTTTTACTATATAAATTATGTTCAGCTTTCGATAAAAATTACAAGACAGCTAAAAGGCAAGAATAAACAAAATCAGAAAAGAAAAAGTAAATATCAGGACTGGACTCAGATGTGGCAAAGATTTTGTAATGGTCATGCCAATAAACAAAGACTGATATTCTAAAGGATATAATTTAAAAAATAGAAAATATGCAAGAAGTAATGAGTAATATAAGAAGTTATGAAACTTTTAGGAAAATATCAAAAGAAAATGTTAGACACAACAAAAATTCCCAACCTGAAAAGGAAATGAAAGAGAAAGGAAAAAAAAATAGGATAGAGTATTCAAGAATGATGGGGTAATTTAAAAGGTTTAAGATACGCATCATGAGAATACCAAAAAGAGAAGAAAGAATAAGTCCAGAGAAATGTTTGAAGTAATAATGGCTTAAAACTTTCTAAAATTAATGACCAAAAAAACACCCATAAATCCAGGAAGTTCACAGAATACTAATCAGGATAAATACCAACAAAATCTACAGTTAGGTATATTATATTCAAACTGCAGAAAACCAAAGACAAAGAAAAAATCCTGGAAAGAGCCAGAGGGTATAAAATGCATGAACTATACAGGAACAATTATAAGGATTAATCAGACTTGTTGTCAGTCATGAAAGCAAGAAGAGAATAGAATAAAATATTTAAAATGCCTAAAAGACCTAGGATTTTGTATCCAGTGAAATTATCCTTCAAGAGTATAGGAGAAATGAAGACTTCCATAGATAAACACAAAATAAAGGAATTTCATCCATAAAAGCTTCCTTCCAACAAATATTAAAAGAAGTTATTCAGAGAAAATGAAATTCTTACAGGTCAGAAACTTGGCTCTATAGGAAAAAAGGAAGAGTGTCAGAGAAGGTATAAATGAAGGTAAAATCTTTATCTTTCTTATTCCCGAATCTGATCTAGTAGATAACTGCTAAAAGTACTAATAGTAACAACATATCATGTGATTATTAAAAAGTATAAGAAAAATAATTAGCAGCAATATTATAAATAATTAGAAGGAAGAATTGAGAATAGTCTGTTTTAAATTACCTATACTACCTTGAAGTGGTGTAGTGCATTTGAAAGTGGACTTGCATTAGTTGCAAATGTGTATTGGAAATGCCAGGACAAACACTAATATTTTTTAAATTATGGTTCCCCTTCTAAGAAATGAGAGAAAAATAGAATCATATAACATGCTCATTTAAAAGCAGAGAAGGCAAAAAATGGTGAAGATTTTAAAACAGAAAGAACAAGCGTAGCAAATAGAGAAAACTTATAAACATGACAGATATTCATTGAACTATACCAATGATCACTTTAAATGTGAATAGTCTAACTTTGCCAATTAAAAGACAGTGACTGTCAGAGTGAAAGGAAAACAACAACCAATTACATATTGTTTATACAAGGTAAGTTTACAGACTTTACATGTAAAAATGCAGGTTAAAAGTGAAGGGTGAACTCTCATTCATTGCTAGTTGGAATGCAAAATGGTACAGCCACTCCTAGTTTGACAGTTTCTTACAAAACTAAACATATTCATATTATATAATCTGATTCAACAATTGTGCTCCTTGGTATTTACTCAAATGAGTTGAAAACTTATGTCCACACAAAAACCTTCTTATGAATGTTTATAGCAACTTTATTCGTAATTGCCAAACCTGGAATCAACCGAGATGCCCTTCCAAAAGTGACTGGATAAGCAAACTGTGGCATGTTCATACAGGGCAATATTATTCATTACAGGGTTCTGTCATGCTTTCTCTGGCTTGGTAGTTCATTTCTTCTTAGAAATATTGCTTAGTGTGAAAATGCATATTGCTTAAATACATATTGCTTAGTGAAAAGAGCCAATCTAAATAGATTATGTATCACATTATCCTGACTATATAACATTCTGGAAAAGACAACACTACAGAGGCAACAAAAAAGTTAGTGGTTGCTAGATATTCTAGCAGAGGTGGGGAGGAAAGAATAAATGGAGCACAGGGGATTTGGGGGGGCAATAAAACTATATAAAATTAAAATTAATATAAACATTAATAATTATTTAACTATGTATTTGTCAAACCCATAGAAATGTACAACACAAAAAGTAAAGCTTAATGTAAACCATGGACCATAATATAAGAAGAACACATCAATATTGGTTCATTAATTATAATGAGTATACTGCGCTAATAAAAGTTGCTCATGTGGGGTAATTGTGTGAGAGTGGAGGGAGCAGATGGAATGCATATGTAGAACTCTATATTATCTGTTAGATTATTCTGTAAATCTAACACTGTGGTAAAAAATAGTGTATTCATTATTAAAATAATACATACAAGATGCCGACATTTCAATCGTAGAGCAGTTTCAAATAACTAAAGGATTTTAGACACAATTTTGCTTTTCCACCTCTCTTAGTCCTAAATACAAATGGATTATCTATGGAACTGGCAAATCAGCAACACAATGAGACCCTTAATGTTTTTATCACATATTTAAATGGTGATGGGGTTGCATTAAAGGAAGAAAAACGTATATTCATGCTCAAAAATTATATTACCATGTTTGTAAAGATATTAAAAGGAAATATTTGTCTGCAATTCAAATTTTAACATCAATGAATAAATAGTCCTTTGTATTACAGCTATTCATTTGATATATATTTTTTCTTTAGCAATAATTTTTTTAGTGACTTGAGTAATGGAATGACATATTAGCTATGATCCCTGGACAAGGAGTTCATAGTCAAGGTGAAATAACATATATATATATATATATGTGACTGTGTGTGTGTGTGTGTGTAATCTATTAATCTGTTTGTATCTTTATATGTAAAGTGAGTATCTTATACATAATATAAAGTTGTGTATTGTTTTCCATCCATTCTGCTAGTCATTGTCTCTTAATTGGCAATTTTAGACTATTCACATTACAAGTGATCATTGTATAGTTGGATTAATATCTATTATCTTTGTAAGCATTCTCTGTACTTGTTCTTTGTTTCTTCTTTTCTAATTTTCCCCTTTTTCTGCCTTTCGTGGTTTTAAATAAGTATCTTATATGATTCGATTTTTCTAGTATATACATAATATTCGGCACATTATGCAGTAGAAAGGAGACTTTCTGTAGTGTAAACTATGTGGCTTGAACAGGCTAATTCACCAGAAAAACTGTAGTTGTACTGCAGACAACTGCTCTGGATGATTCTGTCACTATCTTATGTCTGTAGGGAAATATTTGTGGGATAAGACTGACAAGAACTGACATTAACCAAGGCATCAACATATACAAATGCTCTATATGTCTTATCATAGCAAGTATATCTGTATCATATGCTCAGAGGAAGAAGTGTAAATGTAAATGTCTGCAAGAAACTAGAAAAGAAAGTTGAAAGCAAACAGTCCTTCAAATGACCCATGAAAAAGAATGGATTTTAGTGTAAGAACAACACCTAAGACACCAGAAAGTTTGAATATGAAATACACATGCTACATGTCTCACTTGGGATCACTGATCCTAAGAATACTACTATGAGTTCTGGCTTCTCTAACGCAGAAGGGAGAAGGACCTGCTTAGTGGCAGAACATCCCATTAGGAATCTACTGTCATTTAATTAGGATAGGTAACCATTGAGAAATAATGATTTAATTAGAATAGGTGATGGTAGAGAGGACGAAAATAAGAGATTTATCTCTAAGATGTCTGAAGTAAAATGAAATGGATTAAGCTACATTTTGAGTCTTTATCTTCATGTCCAAAGTTACTCCTTACTCTTCACTTGTGTAAATTTGGTGATTTTGCATACAGTTTACAGTTTTGTGTCTGTAATGGCATGACAGTGGCATGTATATTTTACCCAGTATTATTCCTTCTTGAGAAGCATTATCCTCTAACAACGGATCTATAGTTTAAACTTCGGTAGCCACTGAAATCAAAACATGTTCAATTTAATTATCTTTCTGATAGAATAATTTGCAACTGAGAAACCTTAAAAATTAATGAGGGAAAAAGCTTAGGAAACCAAGTTTTATGAGAAGCTATTAAAACACTTACAAATATGATTCTATAATTATTTAGTATTATATTGCTGTTTTTTGTTTTAGTAAAGATGATATCTGACATTTTATGTGTCTTAATGCGTAGGGGCTATTATCCTTAAATCTAAATTCTATTTAGTATACCTATGTAATACAAGTTCTTGGGATTTCATGCTAGATAAAAATTTTTGTTACCATAATACCTTACCTATTATTTAGATACTTATTTCAGAGCTGACTTCAAGTACAATCTTTTTCCTTAATATTTTATAGTAGTTTTTTGGAAGGAGCATGAGTAGTTATGTTCCTTTGTTTTACCTTTTCTTTCTTTTTCATAGCAGAGAGGTCTCTTTAAAGGGAAAAATACGTTTCATTTGACAGCTTTACGTGAATGCAATTCCAAAGCCCTTGTGATAGAGGCAACCATTTCATTTTATCTAAGAATTCATTAAATCTAGGACTTTGTGGTTTCAGATTCTCTAGGTTCACTTTGAGCCTTTATTATGGCATGTGTCAAGTATTCAGATCTGATTAGAAGAACTCGATTCTTTAATCAAGATTTTAGTTTAAGTCTGGAGACACATATTAAACACATGAGTTTAAGTTCTTGATTCTTATTAGAGAATAGCTCATGAGTTTAAGTTCTTGATTCTTATTAGAGAATAGCTCATTCTTCCAGACAAACAACATTTTTAGTATATTTCCACTGGACTTGAGAATTAAAAATATATTCAGTAATTTTTCTATAATTCATCAAGCTTTATCCATAAAAGGCCAGATAACTATTTTTAGTCCTTGTGAACCATATGGTTTCTGTCACAAATATTCAACTGCGCCTTTATAGCAGAAAGCAACAATAGGCAATGCAATAAACCTTTATTTACAAAACCAGATGAGTTGCAGGATTTGGCCCACAGGTTTTAGTTTGCTAGTCCCGATTGAATGGTATGCATAGTATATAATGTAGTACATGAAACTATACCATAAAAGTACTAAAATTTAGTTTTACACACAGGCTTTAGGTTAATGTGGTGTCAATGCCTCAGTTTCTCTCTACTGCTGACTATAAGATATCTTCACTAAAACAACATGGAACATACCTTTCCTGGTGAACACCTTCATCGACAAAAAGGAAAAAGAGACTGAGAGAGCCAGATGCATCAAACAATGTAAATCCATGAAATCCATCAGCCAAAGGAAATCAATGTTAAGAAAAACAAATTCTTGGAGTACATTTAACTTGCTTTTTTTTTTTTTTTTTTTTAAGACGGAGTCTCACTCTGTTACCCAAATTAGAGTGGAGTGGAGTGGCGTGATCTTGGCTCACTGCAACCTCCACCTCCTGGGTTCATGCCATTCTCCTGCCTCAGCCTCCCAAATAGCTGGGATTACAGGCTCGCACAACCACGTTTGACTAATTTTTGTATTTTTTATTAGAGACAGAGTTTTGCCATGTTGATCAGCCTAGTCTTGAATTCCTGACCTCAGGTGATCTGCTCACCTCGGCCTCCCAAAGTGCTGGGATTAGAGGCGTGAGCTGCCATGCCCAACCCCATTTAACTTGTAAATAAGTATTATTATAAACTCCACAATTTGGCTCTGAACTTTTTTGTCACCAAAGCAATAAAAGAAAAAGCCTGATAAATTGTGAAGTCTTTATTGCCAAAAAATTTTGTTTTAAGTCATTTTTAATTAGATATTTCTGGGTTTCTGTTGAAAGTACTTTCTCAAATAAAGAGAAAGTATAACATAGTATACTACTGAAATTTCCAGAGTGAATAAAATGATAAGTCAGAGATTTTCCTTTTAATGTTTTTTTTTACAATGTAGGCTTTATTAAGCCCAAAATATAATGTTCCAGTATTTCAATAATTAAATAACAAATGATAAATTAATATATATTAAATTACATTTTATTGAAGCTATTCTATTTTTCGTGTGTAGTGGCTCCCGGATCATTTATGGGATACAGAACGTTGCCGACCGGTGCTCTGGCTTGAGCTAAGAATAGAGGATAATTTGAATATAAAATTCAAACGTGGCCAGGCGCAGTGGCTCATGCCTGTAATCCCAGCACTTCAAGAGGCCGAGGCGGGTGGATTATGTGAGGTCAGGAGTTCGAGACCAGCCTGGCTAACATGGTGAAACCCTGTCTCTACTAAAAATACAAAAATTAGCTGGGTGCAGTGGCTAAAAATACAAAATACAAAAAAAAAAAAAAAAACAAAAATACAAAAGCTACTCAGGAGGCTGAGGCAGGAGAATTGCTTGAACCTGGGAGGCGGAGATTGTAGTGAGCTGAGATCATGCCACTGCACTCCAGCCTGGGCAACAGAGTGAGACTCCGTCTCAAACAACAACAACAACAACAACAAACATAAGACGATGTTTTAATGGAGCCATAGTCATCCTTATAATGGTAGTAGAAAGCATATTACTGGATTAAATCCTTAGCATGAAAGCATAGCAGAAGAGAAAGGGGTGGTGAGAAACTTCACATGTTGTAATCGTATGTCAGGAAAGAGAGTGAAGTAATTAAAAGAAGTTTTGAAATACTTCAATAGAAAAATAAATAGTTCCCTCAGAACTACAGATCCTCAATACTAGATTGCATTTTGTCAAAAAAAAATCAATTGCTTAAACATGCTGAAAATAATTTGAAGTACTGATGCAAAATATCGTTGACTAGAATTACATTTTATTTATTGCATTGATACAAGTAAGATGCTATAAATTCAGAATATTGCTGATAGGATTTGTAAATTATTAGGCTATTCAACCATTCTGGTCAAAGAGGCTTAGGGGAGGAAAGAGATTTATAATTTCAAGGTTCAATGACATAATGAGCACTATTAACATAATTTGTTATTATTAAAATAACACTTTATGCTGGAAACAGTAGAGCTCCTTTGGGGGCACGGGACTTTTCAACTTTACCTAAAATGTTTTCATAAATTAAATATTTCACAATCTTTAAGTTAAGAATTCATGCAAGCTTCTCTCTTAAGTGTGACTGAACTTTAAAAAATATTGCCTTTAGAATATTGTTCTAAAAAGACATAAAACTAAATCACATGGAGATGGCTGTAGAAAAATGAATGCATTAAAAAAGTGTTTGAGACACATTTCACTTATCTCTGAATACTAAGTAAAAAAAAAGTGAGGTGGTTTGACATTCCTATTTGACTTACATAAATGTCTTTTTAAAGAGGAAAATATGCCCTCCCTAGGAGACACAGCCAAATGCTAGGTGGAGCAGCTTGTCATGGAATATGATAACTTGGTGAGGGCTGCATGACTTAAAACCTTCAAATATTTAAGCTAATAATGAATGATGTAAAATTCACAAGTGAATGAAGTAAGAAACAGAATAAATAATAGTTAAGTTTCCTTTTTAACTTGGGAATGTTTTGCTATATCCTTTTTGACATATATAAATTGAACACATGCTGTGTATTTTGTAACTCCCAGAAATACAATTCAAGACCGATACGATCTATTTAAAGCTGACAAACCTATATAATTTGCTTAAAAATCAAGAAAGGTATTGTGATGCAAATTAAGCTCCTTCAGTATTGCCTTGGCTAGTCATAGAGCTGATCTGATTGTCTCTCTGTATTTTGGGGAATAGTAAATGATGAAGGGCATGTTTCAAGAGTGATAGACAATAGTTTGTCTTTTTTGCTAAGGTCCTACAATAACGTGAGAATGTTCATTACACAGATAAGCAGCTATAAACTTCCCTTTATTATGATGAGATTAATTAAATTTTATTTTGAACTTTAAAGCCCTCAGAGACTCAGGATTCATGTGCCTCCATAAACATGGCCCAATCTATTGTCAAACCAGAATGTTAGAACTGAAAGCATCTCCAATATAGAAACATACGGACTTCCAAACTTGTTCACTTGCTATGGAAGCAAGATATGATTCTGACATTTGCAAAAATAAAAGAAAACTGAATGATTATTCTTAAAACCTGTTTTACTCTTCTTTCTATCTTTTATTTAAATCTTTTTCATCCTTTAATTCTACTGGCCACATCAGAGGTATTATATATCCATCATCATTTATTGTGTATATTTCATCAAAGAGACATTGCAACAGAGTCTGCTGATTTCACAGATAAAATGCAAAGGCCTTTCAGGCAAAAATATAAGAATAATTCAGTGAAATTTATGAAGTTTTTATGTTTCTAATATTATATAAAATGTTACGTATTGTAGGATACATTTTCCTAAAATAATATATTGCACATTGCATTTCTATAGCAAGACACATTAATTGCCTGGAAGTTGAAGTACAATTCTCCAAGAACATAGCTTTTATTGCTCAGAAAAATAAACAGTTACAGGGAGGCTATTTACTTAAGGCCAAGTTAATGAATAATATGGCAGGAAATTGTCTAAAAGCATTAGACTGTTTAATAATACTTTTTATTTTATTTATGTCTTAAATATTTAAATTGAGTTGCTTTAGTATGGTATTGCTTTGAATTTTATTAAACATATGTAAAATGCAGTGGTTTTCTTTGTTCCAAAATTCATAATTTTTCATCTGCTCTCCACTTATGAGGGAAAAAAAAACTCCACACTGATTGCACTGAAGCTTTTCAAGAAAAAAAATGAAAAATACTATTTCTCTATAGTTTTAGTTTTCTAAAACTTTCTTCTTTTAAGATATGCAGCTGAAATCATAAGGCCATATGAATATTTGGCAATGATCTCATAAGCCTGCTTAATATGATCACAAGTAGATAAACTTGACTTCAAAGAATAATTATTTAGCAAAACTGTCTCTTTTTTATAAGCATGTTGGTAATTGTCTCATATACCCTCTTTATATGAATAAATCTAAAAAACTGATTTTTCCTCTTTGTAATTATTTTTCTCAAATTTTCTAACATATTATTAGTATAATAAAAAGGTAGAAAGCAACAAGCAATTGCAAGAAAAAGCAGAATGATAAACTCCGATTTAAGAATCAAAGCAGAATTTTATTGAATTTATGTATATAGTATGCCTAATGCATCCCCCATAGTTTATACTGTGAATAAGGTACTCAAAGAATATCCCCAAAAACGTAATGGCTATTTTCAAAAACTGTGGGACTAAACAAAGATATTTCAATATTTATAGCTATTCATAAATATTAAGTAGAGTAACAGGATTTCCTATTAAATAATAGCTTTTGAGCTGTGTGCATGAAATCTTAATTTCCAAATGCCATTCCAAACTCTTGCAAATGCTGCAGTTTTTCTTGCTAACCCATCACATGAAACTATAATTTAGACTGCAATCCCAGTTGACAGAAGTTTTCTTTCTTTACTTTCTTCAGAACCAAGAAGTGTGGGGATAGAAAAGTTGTATACCAATGTATTTGATATCCAAAGATTCTTGTGATTAATATGATGTCATTAAAAGACCACATCTGCTAATAGTTGTGAGAAACTTACTTTAAGTCATTCATACATTGTTTATCCCATATATTCCAAACACACACACACACACACACAGACACACACACACACAGACACTTCCCTTATTTAATAATAAGAATACTATGAAACTTTCAGTCTTTGCTACTGAAAGCAAAGGTAAAACCCGCAATTACTTTTGCACCAATCTAATATTGTTTTCCTAAGTTCCGGGTTTCGGACTTAATTTGGTATTATCAGTACCATCTTTCTACTAATAGTTTCCAAAACTCTGTAATCAGGAAACTTAACTATAAACATTTGGGGATGTAAACCCCATATTTTTTGTGTCACTGTGATTAGTATGGCTGCATTCATCAGAATAAAGAAATAATGTTAGGTTAAGCAATGTATACATTGATATTATTCTCTTTGAAGATCAGCTATATAGGGCTTGTATTGTGCTTCTTTGAACAAATTGCTGAAACCTCCTCAGTATATTTTGTGTAATTGTCCAAGAAAGCCTTATGATCTAAGATATTTGCTAAATTTCCCGTATTCCAGACAATAACAACAAAAAACCAGGGAAACTGCATTCAAGGAGCATTCTGTGAAACCTCCAAGAATACTTCTGATTTTACCTCACTACCCAGTTGTCAGTCACATGGTCAAATGCAAATACAGAACGATGGGAAAGAGTATTTTCACGGGCCACGTAACTGACCACATTATAATTTAAATTAAAATTTAAATTATATTCTGAAGAAGAGTGTGGAATTGAAATTTAGGGACAAAATCAGCAGTTTGTATAATAATAAATCATAGTTTTATGTATATACATGAGAAGAATAAACTATTGTGCTAGCATATACATTATGAAACACAAATACATATAATTTACAAAGTATAGAAGAGAAATATGTAAACAAAATAGAACTTCATCCTGCCTTGCCCTATCCAACACAGTGAACAAGCCAGATTTGGGATGTTGTATTATAACAATGTAGAATAAATTAGGATTGAGGTTAATTACTCTTGCATAACGGTATTATTTAAAGTGGTTGTTATATAACAGATTGGGATTTTCTGCACCATACTCTTTGGTTGAATTAATTTATTATATTTCAATGATAACTGCTCAGCTCTATCCTTTCTAATTTCAGAGGTGTTTAACTGAAGATGCAGAAAATTTCAATTGAGGAATGCTATTCACAATTATACCCACAGCTGATGATAAGTAACATCAGAAATCTGCCATCTGTTTCCTCCTTCAATATTTAAGAATTTCACTTCTTAAGTCGTTTTGATTTGAGAAATAACATGTTTAACTATCGTTAATATTTGAATGTCATACAGGTGAACACATTGTTATTTACAACTTGATTTCACTCTGCCATCATACTACTACCTCCAGACAATTAGAAGCTAGGAGAAATGTACAGGATTAGAGTTCACCAAAACATTTTATTGAGACAACCTGCATTTAAAGAAAATATTATGAAATTCTCATCGTGCCAAACATTTTAAATAATATTGCATATTTCATAAAACAAAACTGTATAAGAGAATAAATAACATTTAGGATTTTTCTGTATTTTAGGATAACCAATACTATGAATTATCCTGAATGAAAACCCTGGGATTAATCTGTAGCTATTCCATGTTTAATTTGGTTATTTGGGTATTATTTTAAATAAATGTCATAATGGCAACATATTTAATCCTGTTTATTCTCTTATTACTGTTTTATTCTGAGCTCTGTAACATTAGGGAAATGCAGACGTCAGTAATCTTAAATATTTGTGCCTTCATGTTTTTGGTGAAATGAATGTGATATTGACCATACTTATTTAGGGACGTGACTACATATATCCCAAGCTGTCCTTTGATAGAAATAAACTGAAAAGTTGGAAAAAAACTTTAACATTTCAGTTCCTATTAGAGACCCATTTCACCTCTTACATTCATGGATTATATTAGTAATGATAGAAATATGTATTTAACATTTCCTATGTGCCATATGTTTTAATAATTTCATTTAATATTCAAAAAATTTCCATATGTCTTCAATTTATGTAGGCCCACTTTTCAGATATGAAATTGCTAGCTCAAGTGTTATAGACTTTGATAGAAGGTTTTAACATACTGATGTAGCTCAACTCACACATTTCAGAGACAGAAATAATAACCTCTAACTGTAGCAATAAGCATGTAAAATTTTAAAAATAATTTAATTTAAAAAGTAAAACAGTGAAAGTAGTTTCATAATTTACTTTACAAAGTGAAAAGTGGTTTCAAGGTCATCCTAAAATAATATAATTTATGAATTCTGATGTGCATGTGTGTGTGAGAGAGACAGCCAGCCATCGTACATGATTGTGCCATATATAAATGTCATTTATCCTATGAATTCTAATAAAATATATATGCTTTTTGAAACCTGATTTAAGTAACAGCTTGGGGACCACATTTGAAGAGTTCTAAAACCTTGATAGAAAGATATGACACATAATAAGATATTCAGTAATGGAATTACTGGGATTAATGGTAGAAATGTTAGTGTTTTCTTAGATAATACTTATAATAACAAAAAAAATTATATCACCAATATTCTTACCACCTAGAAAGACCTACCTTTACTGCTCTTTAAAGTTTTTTTTTATGGAATATTAGTATAAATAGAAACATAAACTAAATGTATACTTATATTAACTATGAGATTGGTTAAATTTAAACATTTGTAGCATTTTCTGCTTAGTAAACAATAATAATTTTCATGCCATTAAATACTTTTTGGAAACCATTATCTTCAAGGATGGTAATATTTCACAAAATTGAAGTAACAATTTATATAAAATCTATATATTAATCTCTACATTTAAAATCATTTCATAATTAATACTTTAAAATTTTATAAATATAATTATGTGTGCATATAAATTTATTTTATTAATATCAATTTGTGAAATCACTTGATCATAAGGTATACTTAAGAGTGAAAAAAATAGAGCAAATTAATACATCTAAAAGGGAGTGAAATGTGTTCATATATTTTTGGTATCTTTTTATCTGTATCTACCTTCATCTTTAAATAATTGTTGAAAGATTTTAGCTTCTTAGTCGTTCTGTGTGTCTGCATAGTCTTTTGTATTTTATAGATATCTAGCTTTCTCCTGTAACAATAGACTTCCTCTACCTAGATGGAATATAGTCGGAATATTCCTAAGTCACATACTTCATTTCTCTGACACAGAAGATGAGAAATGCTCTCAGTGTCCATCACCAAAGTCCTGGAAAAAGATTTGAACTGGCCATGCTTAAATCATGTTTCCATTTGTGATGTAAGCATTATAATCAGGACAAAGTGAACAGTAATGGATTCAGAGTAAGGAAATGTGCCAAATTCTGAGGTCAAAGGGCCAGGATCTATTGCCAAAAGGGTTATAGGCTTGATGTGGAAGCTGAGAACAGAGTGATGTCATTTAATCATTCTATTATCTTCAGTTTTGCAATTTTTAAATTAATAATAATTGTACATGTTCATACCTACAATGTATGGTGACCAGATCCGGATAATCAGCATATACATCATCTCAAACATTCATTATTTCTTTGTGTTGGGAACATTTTAATAACCTTCTTCTAGCTATTTGAAAATATACAATACATTATTATTGACTGTAGACATCCTACAGTGGTATAGAATACTAGAACTCACTCTTCCTATCTAGCTATAATTGTGTAACCTTTAACAAATCTTTCCCTGTCTCTCCATTCCCTTTACCTTCCCAGCCTCTAGTGGTTGGTTATTTGCTTTGCGTAATTCAAAATCAAATACAATAAATTACCAACATGATGGTAAAATCAAAGGTCCTTTTTGTAGGGTAAATATTCCTAAAATAAGAGAACAATCAGAAGGGGCAGAAAATTAATTACAATAGTTAAACATAACCTCAAATTCTGTATTTATTACTTGACTCATGTAAAATCCATAGGCTGTGTTTAATGCCTTGGAATTTTAGGCAAGAACATGTTTTTATGATCTACCTAAAATAATTTAATCACTGTAGTTTTTGAAAATAAAGGCAGACAAACAGCAACAACAACACAGCATGTAAAATTCACTCCCACCTTAGGTAGTGATAAATACACTTAATGTCATTGAGTCAGGGGTACAGGGAGACCAACAGAGAAGCTACGTTTTTCCAGATGTTAAAGATTTGTAAACAGGTTACAGGAGCAGCACATCCTGCTCTGAATTAGCTTTGCCAACCAGATTGCTAAAGCTAAAGGAAAAGAAAAATAGAATGTCTAAGCAACCCCAGAGACTTTCCAATGAGAGGATTGTGAAGGATGTTTGCTGGTACAGATCGCTACATGGGATAAACTTGGTTTTATGTTTCTATTTACATATTAATTGTAATTCAACTATGGCATAATTAAGGAGGCTCAATACAAGGTTGTATGAAAACACCAATTGCATAAACAATAAGTATTGGGCTTTTGAGGATTGTTACAAAGTTTACTTAAAATGCTGTCACAGTTCTTGTCTCGATTTTATTCATGCCTAGTTTCCATTTTAATGATTGATTTATTATTTCTCATAAATTTAAATGAAGCTAGTTTTTGCAGTAATACTCTTTTATTCCATTATAATTTCTCATGAAAAAAAGTTTGGGGTTTAAGATATTGCAGTTAGCGATTTTCTTTTTTCAAACAAGGGAGCAGATTAAACGAAATCTCTATCACAGGAGGTTAGAAATTATTTGTTTTTCTGCATGCAAATTAGAATGGCATCATGTCAAATTGATAAGTTACATTCTGTAGGAGTCCAAAAAGACAAAATTTAAATATTTAGTATTTCAAACGTTAAAATAACTGTACAATGGAATTAGAACTAAGCCATTACATAAATATAAAAAATAAATTGTGAACAAATATGAAGTTATTTATTGACCATTCTAAAGTGACTATGTTCTTAAAAAGAGTCTCTGTACCTGGGGAAAGGAGGGTTGCTTTTAAGTCACAGAATTTTGCAAATATTTGAAGTATTGAAAAATATAACATTAAACAAACAAAAGATAAGAGAAATCTCAATGTAATATGATAAGGGACAAAGGAGGTGCTGGGAGATTATTTTCTAGTTGATTGTGAATAGCAAGTGAATAGGAAGTCTAAAGTATTGACTAAGAGGAGGATGAAAGAAATCTATCTCTCGGTTTCAATGATTTTTCTTCCTCATTTTATCCTTCTCTTTTTTATATTTTTTCCATCTTATTTTTGTCTTCAGTTTACTCTTTTAGCTTTTTCCTCTATTGTATCTCCTTTTCCCCAAATATAACAATCAGTATAGTAATTGTGAAATATCCAAGTGTGTGTGTGTACGTGTGTGTGTGTATGCGTGTGTCTCTATATATATACACACAAAAAATATACACACAAAATACGCACACACAAAATAAACACACAAAATAAGAAGTTACGGAGTAGTGTTTGGGGTTTGGTTGGGGTGCACAGGGGGTAGCATGTAAATGTAAAGTATTTACCATACAGTAATATTAAACATGACAAGATGGTCATGCTGCCTCTTGGCTCTACTTTGTAAAAATCCCATTTCATTTACTCAGTAGTTTAACCCCTAGAACAGGAAAATGTAACCTTTTTGTACCCTGGACCCCATGAGTAGTCTGATGAAGTACAAAGACACCCTCTCAGAATTATTTTGAAATACATAAAATAAAAAGCATAGGATTATAAAGGAAAACAATTATGTCAAAACATAGTGATCAAAATACTAAAAATGCAATTTATCAATGTAATCATCTATGTGCTTTTTAATTAAAATACTAACAACCTGGTGTAGTTTTATTATAATAACAATCATACTTTCAAGATAGCGATGAGATTAATAATACAGATATCTACACAAGTATAATTTGAGAAAATACACATATTAAAATATCTGTGGTTTTTATTAGTGACAAAGTCATGTAAGTCTTGCTTGATTAAACAGTAGCTTAATCATATTTTTGCAAAAATTTGTATTTGAAGAAAAAGCAAGTTTCAGTTCAATGTTAATTAAAATAAAGATGCAATTTTGTTTAATTTTCCATATGCAGTCAAAGATCGCCTCAATTCTACTCATAGATCCCATATTAACAACCCTTGCTGCAGATGCCAGAAACCGTATTGTTTCATATTTGACTTTATACCATCAATTTCTCTAAGTAAGACATTTCCAACTTTATGAACCAGCAAATTACCAATGGAAATTATTTTTAATATTGTTTCAAAAATATAAATTTTAGGGCCTAACCCCAAACAGAGCTCTGGCCAGAGAATTACCATGCTACTTGCCATGAGAACTGTTAAAGAGAAGTAGTTTCTCAGAATCCTTGAATTTCTCAGAATCCGAGAAGCTTTTTCTAATCTAGTTCATAACACTCATGATAACAACAACGACAAAGTTATTTAAACAAACACACACATAGATAGAAGAAATAATCTCTCTTCCAAGTAAGTTTTGGCAAATTGTCGGATAACTGGTTTGTGTGTGTGTGTGTGTGTGTGTGTGTGTGAGAGAGAGAGAGAGAGATTACAAAAATCTGAGCAATATAGAAAAATAGTATACACAGTATACTATACTATACACAGTATCTGAGCAAAGTATACAAAGTTAGAATGTAATCTGCAGAAGATACACTTGACTTATCTCTCTAACTCTAACTCTCTACATGATAGGCACATTACTTATTCCAAGGCTCATCTTGGAGGGGACAAAAAGATGGCACACATGCAGAACCTATCATGGTATCCAGCAGACTGGGCAATCAAATCATGGTTGTGGTTATTACAATAATGATATTATTATTATTACTATTTCTGGTGTAGTATTAAATTTACTTCACTTATATTCTCCATCGCTTTTCATATTCTTCCTATTTGTAGCGTGTCTTTGTTAACATATCAAGTATCTGTTTCTTTCTACATATTTTCTCTATTTTATTATTTTACAATTCATTTAGGAGACATTATCAATATGTGCAATAATAAGAGGTGTTTGGATTACAGGTGTATACTCTGATGAAAATAAAAACCTCTAATTTTCTTCTCCTGTCACCAGTAAGGAACTGCTTCAGTCAGATGTGGGAGGTTTAAGAAAGACCTTCATGATACGAAGAACATTATGATTCTTATCCAAGAGTTTGTGGGGGAGAAGATATTCAAGAAATAAAAGAACTTCAAATATTCTTCAGAGATAATTCGGGATGGTATAAAATATGGAAAAAGTAAAATACTTCATCTTCATATGTTTGGGATAAGGGAACATCTCTTGGTTTACTGTTTTTTCTAAACAATGGTAGTTCCAACTGGCAAAAAAAAAATGGATAAAATCAAAGCAGAAATTCATAACTAAAGTAACTCTGAAATTCACTGGATTTCAATCAAGCAAAAGAACAGGACACCCGAATAAAAAGTAAAAGCCATTTTAAGAAGAAGCTGAATAAGTTTAAGATGGAACAAGGACACTTATGCTTTCTCTTCCCCTGATTACAAGTAAAAAAAAAAAAATGTAAAGACACTTATTGGAGGATTCTGAAAATTAAATAAGAGCAAGTAATTAAGATAGGAGAATCAAAATTCAAGAAATAGTTCATAAGGCAATATGCAGCTAGCTTTTTTTTCTCCTGGATTTCCTGGGAGACTCAGACTCTAAGGCAGTCCAAGTCACAAATGGGTGCATAAAGATAATATTGCTCTCAGACAGAAAATAGCTAGAGAACTTGGAAAAGGGTTCCGTGCACAATAAATCTCGTTTGATTCTTCTCGTCTTTCCCAAGGTGAGCCTCAGCTACAAAACTACACCCTTGTTTCAGCAGTGATGGTGGCGATGTAGTGTAGTGATGGTATGATGACCTCATAGGCTCTTTTTTTTCTTGCCACGTTCCCCAATGCAGACCCAGTTATGGGAAGTGTGCAACAGCGCAGAGAAGCTAAACCCCTTACTTTCTAGCAAGAGTGCCAGGAAAAATAAAAAGCCCAGGGAACCCACATATGTATGGCAGATCATGACTAGAGTGGAGCTAAAGGAAGAAATTCTTTGAAATTATATACAAAGTCCCAGGCTCACTTCCAAGCTGTACACGTGTGAAACTGACTGAATTTAAAATAGCAAAGACTTTCAGAAGTGGTCATTAAAATAGACCACCATCAGTGTCCCGTACTGGCCCCTGGGTGGTAAACATAAGAAGTAGACCAGAATAGCAACACAAAGCCTTTGAAAACTAAACTGATGTTGAAACCACGATCCACAGGGTGTGGGTCAGAACTTGCAGTATAAACCTTTCTGGGTTTATTGTCCCCTAAAACAAATAACAAATTTAAATAAAATTAGCATTCTCTAGAAGATTTTAGCAACACACAGTTTCATAATGCAGTGTTAAAATGTCCAGGATATAATCCAAACTTACTTGACATACAGAAAGTAGGAAAATATAAATAAATCTTATCAATTAGTTCATTTTGAAATTTTCAATAAATGGAAAAGTTCTTTCTATGTATAAATATGTCTATATATAAAACATATGTATATGTTTGTAACATATGCATACACACATTATAAATTATATATAGTGCTTATATAATATTATGTACGTTGTTCCCAAATTAACCCATTTAAAAATTATATATTCCTTAAATGAGGAAAATAGGCCAAAATTATTATTTTAAGTGGTTATTAAAAATAATTATTCTTCTCTAAACATCAAGTATTTTCTGTATTATTTTAATTTAATCAATACAGCAAAGAGATATTAGGATCTGGGTAGCATTAGAAGTGCAGACTTTTTTTCCTTTCTACTTTTCAGTAAAATGCTTATTGAAATGGTAACCAAAATCCATAAATTGTGTTAAACATTTTTTATATTAAAGAAATTATGTATACATGCGTATGTTTTTTAAAAAATTAACCCAATAGTAAAAAAGGCTTATAATGAAAAGCAAAAGTCTTCTGCCCTATAGCTTTTCCAGCTCCATTATTAATTTCCATTCAACAAATTTTCTCCCAGGTATTTTTTACATTCTTTAAACTTACAAATAAGATGCTTTTACTGCCATTATTTCCATACAAAATTTAGGTATTGTTCATTGATGATGCAATGTTAGATAATATTTAGCTCTCTAATACTAGCTATACAAGTCTTTCCATTCTACCAGTACAGCATATTACTAACTTTAATTAACTTATTGATTATTTTTCAAACTTTTAAAACCTTGTTTACACATTTTTCTTATTCTATTAACTCTAGAAGGCACACCTGTATTTGCAATTACTTACAGATGGACTCACTATCACCTCTACTCGTCACCTCACTTCTTCTATCTCCTAAATGCAGTCATTTGTAATTACTTCTTTTAGTTGCTGAGCTTAATCATTATAAAGCAGAATGTAAAATTAAGTTACTGTGTTTTGTCTATACGTTTTTATCTTGCAACCTTGAAATCAATTAACAATTGATATTAGATTAGTATGTTTATTACTAACTGAAAGTATGTTCATTTGATAACCACATGAAGCCTGATAATATTTTCTTAATCCTAGATGGGGAAATAAAAACCAAAACAAAACAACGATTTTTTATCTCTTAAATAGAAACCTAAATACTGTTGGTATAATGTTAATGGACTTACTGTTTAGACTTCCAAAAATCTGGTTCCAGGACCCAAGACTTTAGCCAAAGCCCCTGATAATTCCGTTGCAGAAAATCTACAGACACTTTTATTAAAGTAAGTCTAGAGCTTTGCCACTGAAAGTGTGGTTCTCTTAGCTTAAATTAAAATCTTGGATAACCAATGAAGAATGTTTTAGTGTAAGTCTGTCCCATGCAATATTTAGGGCATACTTATACTAAAATACTTATTTGAAATTCAAATTTAACTAGGAGTTCTATATTTTATCTGCTAAATCTGCCAATCCTAATCCTTCAGACCAGAAGCATTAACATCAGCTAGGAATTTATTTAAAATATAGAGTCTCTAGCCCCACTTTAGATTTACTGAATCAAAATTTTCTAGTTAACAGTGTATCTAGGATACTATTAATTCAGTTTTACATGTAAAGCACTTAGAAGTCATCATTCAAAAAAATATTTAAAAAACTGAAAATCAACAACTTTTATTTGTCCCCCCCTCCCCCAGGAAGCTAGGGTTGCAAACAAATTGTGATCCCCAATTGGAGAGTCAGGTGAATTCAGAGTTATTTTCAACATCTGACTACCTGGAGCCATAAACTTGAAGGAATGTATATGTGGTAAATTTGATAAATTGTTGAAGGCTGAGTGAAGCCTAGTATGAGTGCAAGGAACACCTGGGAGCTGCAGTATTAGGGTGACCTCCACACTTTTGAAGATTTTTGCCTCCCAGAAGTAAACCAGGTTTCACAGTGAAGAGCCAAAGAAGTTTCCCTGCGTCTTTGTCAAGGAGAGGACAAGAGTAACACTTTAGAAATATGCTCAAAGTATTCACCATACAAATATCATACTTTTTGTGGTAAAATAACTGACTAGAGTCTTATGTCACATGGGACAAAGGCATGTCCCCAATCCCAGATCCTTCTAGCCTTCTTGTATCACAGGAGATGCTAAGAAACACTTACAAAATTCACAGCCCAGAAACATGAGACCGTCAAAAGACTGAGATTTAATTATAAAATTATATAATATTTCCATTCCATGATACCTTATAACCATACCAGAAGGTTCCAACTTAATAACAATGGCTTTGAGCTAAACAATCTGCAGGATGCAGACTATACCTAAGGAAAAGTTCATAAGGAAACCCGAAGACAACAGGAGAGAAAACAAGAACACTAAAGGAAGCTGAAGCCTCTGGCTCTTACAGATCCAGTAAACATAAAACAGAGCCCAACTCTAAGGTATGTTAATTAGCA
Source organism: Pongo pygmaeus (assembly GCF_028885625.2). Lineage (NCBI taxonomy): Eukaryota > Metazoa > Chordata > Mammalia > Primates > Hominidae > Pongo > Pongo pygmaeus. The sequence goes on from NC_072391.2 coordinate 57,682,301, forward strand.
TGAAACCCCACCACTAAAAGCTTATCTACTCGCATTTTTATTAACCAATACATTATGTCCTGCAATCAACAAAAAATTACAAGGCATGGCAACAGGCAAAAAATAACCACATTCTCAGGACACAAAACAAGCATTAGAACGAGATAAGATATGATGCAGATTTTGTAATTATCAGATAGGGAATGTAAAAATAACCATGACTAATATGTTAAAAACTAATAGAAAAAGTACACAACATGAAAGAACACACAGGTAGTATAAACAAAGGCCTGGAAACTCTAGAAGGAATCAAAAGGAAATGCAAGTATTAAATCGGATATCTAGATGGACTGTATGTACGTGAAGTTTTAGAAGCAGCAATCTAGAGTATGGTTGAGCAAGTGAGTTTCACACAAGCTCTGATGTACTATTTAATTTAATCTCCCTCTTGAGGCAGATGTCTATTTGCCTTGTCCTAAGTGTCCTGTTCACATGAGATTTTTATCTTCTGAGCCAGGAAGCCACTCCTCATTGGATATTTTTCAACTTGATTAAAAGAAAAGAATCATAGAATGTTTTGTCTGGATAATACCCAAGGAAAATTTAGCCTATTATTCTCATTTTAAATACAGACACTGAAATCTAGGGTCACCTCTGTGCTTCCTATTGGTATTACCAAAACTGTGATAGGGATTTTCATGTATAGGGGATATTCCTGGTTCTATACAATAGGATAGGAAGATAAAGTTGGGCTATAGCACCAATTAAAAACCCTTTTTCATTTACAACTTGGGTTCTTTAAGCCTAACAAGTTTCTAACGTACTAACTAAAACCTAAGAGGCTAAAAGGATATTCACATTTAGAAAATGGAAGGCAAACCAAATCTGGTAAATTTTCATCATCTTATACAGTTTAATCCTCCTCTCATTTCTTACCATCATCACCAACCTCTCTTTGACAGTGTCTTTACAGTTCAAAAGCAAGTCAAAACTCGTACCAGAATTGATTGTCACAAAACCTTATGAGTTTAAAAGCCCAGGAAACATCATTCCCAGTTTTCAGATGACAAACAGAAATTCTGGGAGCTCATATAACCTACTGCAGGTCATGTGACTACCACTAAACTTATCATCAGGGCCATTCAAATGAAATTCTCTAAATTAACAAGTGAATAAATAAATCAATGCATGAGTGTTCCGACTTCAAATGTGCTTAAATATGAACTAGAATATTTTAAAACACACCTTCAGTAACCATATCAGTTGAAGAGCTTAAGCATATATCCAGTGGAATCCAAATCTTTGTAAGTTTGAAAAAAATAAAATGAAAGTCTTTGCTCTTTCTACAATGGATTGTTTTCCTTAAAGTATTATGATAACTTCTGGTAACTGGGGAAAGGAAAAAGTTATTTGAAAGTCAAACAATTATAAGCTAAAAACAATAAAAACAGAAAAAGTATTTTTTGGCCATAGCCATCTATAAGGTATTGTGCAAGGAGTGTATTTTACAATAAGGCAATCTCAGGAAAAGCTACAATAAACCCCATTTTCTTTCAGGGAATTTTCACTGTTTTAAATCTCATTTCCTTTTGTTTTTTCTAAATTTTTTAATACAGCTCAGGAGATTGGTGACAAAAACAATATAATGAATTTTCAGGCTGCATAATTTATGACTCCATACTCATAGCAACAGTTTTAACCTCCACTCGTATTTACATTTGCCCTCTATTTCCCAGATTCAAATGGTCTTTCTAAAGAGATTGGTTTCATGCAGAGACAGGATAGTCATCAGAAATTTCTGTCTTACTCACAATAAATCAGAGTGATCTCTGTCTGCATTTGTGGCCACCGCTGAAACAAAATGCACCACTGACTGAGGAATGCATGTGGGCTATTAACTGCTCGAGTTTTTATTTCCCTTAAAGATACTTTTTTGAGTTAGTTTAATGTGTCCAAAGTAGGGTGTGTCTTCATGGCATATTGAAACAATTAAACTAACAGCTGAAGTCCTTGCCAGTTCATAAAACCATGTGTTAAATATCGTAATTATAGCAAATGTCTGTGATGTGGAAAAGGAAAGAGAAAAAATAAAAACAGAAGTATATATTTGATTGATATTTTAATAAATAAATTGCCCACCCAAACACCCTTTAAATTCAGACTCTTTTACTGAAGCAAATCAGAATATAAAGTGTTCCTCCATCACGTTAAATAGAATAGAGCCACGTGAGGGGATTGCAGCAGAAATGCTATTGACAATAGCAGAAGATGCATAAATTACTTGAAAATTGGAGTCAAAAGAAATTGACATTCAAAAGACCCAGGCAGCCCAGGCAGTCCATTATCCATTTAACCACATAACTGCCTCAGACACAACTGCCTGATCATTGCTGGCCCAGATGCTTTAGCAAGAAAACTGTCTACGACAGCTAAGCATCTGGATGTAGCAATTGTTATGATAAGGATGAAATCATTTATAAGGAACCTTAAAAAGACAGGAATTTTGCCTTGCCAGAGAGAACCTGTGGGCAAGATACCAAAGAAGCACATACTACACATCAAGATATGTGGTGAGAAGCAAGCCATGCATTGTTCTGCTTAAAGTCAAAATTCAGACACACTCATAGAATTGAACACACTTCAAGATTCTTAATACCGTTTAGTGAGTACAATGAGGAAATGCTGATAATGATGCTTCTATACTGTTTTTGTTATTAGAAGTTGATCTAACTCTTCTTAATTTTCATCTAAGAGTTTGTTTTGTTTTGTTATTTTGATTCCTAACAGTCTAGATTTTGAACATTAAATGTTGCGGACAAAGATGTGAAAGGAAAAATTTGGCTGTGTGATGAACAGGAAGAAGAGAAATTAGAGGATATGTGTCCATTAGTCCACATTATGACAAAATAGTTAATAAATTCTGAGATAAAATCATTCAAAGCAGCCCGCTGAAGTTCCATGAATTACAAGCAAAACAAAGGACCCTCTTTTTCAACAATTATATAGGTATAGCCATTCCAGCAGGTAGAATTAAATGCAGCTGTGTCACTATTTGAACTGTCATTTTCAGCATCATACACATAGTTTTACTTCTTAACTTACTCTAACATCTAGGATAAGGTTCTTGACTCCAGGAAAATCCATTAGGGCATCTCCAAAAGACAGACTGGGGAGTGCTAGACGTGCTAAACTACCAAAGTAGTTAAAGTGAGCTTAGCCAAAGAATAAGTGATAAAGCCATAGCCAAATTGGAAAGTAAAAATAAATGCCACAAAGATGGTGCTGAATAGTCATTCATTCATTTATTTATTCTTCAGATACTGATTGAGCATCCATGACCTGCCAGACTTAATGGGAATGAGTAAGAATGAATTAGACAAATCCTTTTTTCTTGAGATGATCATTATACTAGTGATTAGTGTGGGATGATTGTTGTACCACTATTTCTGGCCTCCAACTCCTACTGAACTAACTTCTATGGAGCTTAGGTTTCTCAATCAACATGTAATCAAACTTTCCACGTTTTATTAGTCAAATTACAGTTTGAGAACCACTGATCTATTGAGATTCGGATTGCTAAACTGACCATTTCAATGAAACATCTTGACACATAGCTTTGCCTCTTTACTTTGTCAAATCTTTATTTTACAAATTTAAAAATTACTTTAACAAATTACATTTTATTTTTCTTGATTCAGGCTTTATTTTTCGAGCAAAATAGTTAATGTCTATAAATCTTCTTAAAGTTTTTCTTAGCTGAAACACATTTTAAGTAACCATTCAAGAAAAGAGACAATAACTCACATAGTATTCATATTATATAACATCAGTGAACTTCTACAACATTTCTATTACTCCAAAAAGCTCCTTCTTGTTACCTTTCAGGTAAGCCCCATCAGCTTCCCAAGTCTGTGGCTTTAACAGCAAGGCACAGATGATGGACACAAAGATTTTTTAATAGAAGTATTATGAAGAGGGCAACATGTAGTTTCTTAGAGTTAAAAGTTAAAACTATAGAAAGAATGCCTGGATCTACCAGTCCCATGACATAACAGTTGTGTATTGAATGTTTAATTTTATGAAGTAACTGCTGTTCTGATTTTTATCATAATAAATTATTTTGCCTGCTCTCATACTTCATATATGCACTTTGGTTTCTGGTTCCTTTCACTTAACATGATGTTTTTTGAGATTAATTCATGTTGCTGAGTGTTTTAGTAATTCATTCTTTATTGCAGAGTATATTCCACATTTTCTTAATCCAGTTTCCTTTTGATAGATAGTTGGTTCATTTCCAGTTGTTTTATTTTCCAGACACAAACTTTTCTTTTTCTCCAATAAATACCTAGGAATAGAATTATGGGGTCATAGGATATAGGTATGTCTAATTTTATATGATAATGTCTTCAGCTATCCAAAGTGATTGTATAGTTTTACACATATACCAAATATGTTGATAGTTTCACTGTTCCATATGCTAGCCAATATTGCATATCATCAGTCTTTCTGATTTTGCTTTTGTAATTCTTCTAGTGGATATAAAACAACATGTAACTGGGGTTTTAATATGCATTTTCATACACATAATAATGTTAGATACCATCTTATGTGCTTGTTAGTTATTTCTATAACTTCTTTTGTAATGTATCTGTTCAAGTCCCCTAATTTTGAGTTATTGAGTTATGTGTTGCTGATTTTTATTTCTTCTTCTGTTCTAAATACAAATATTTTGTTAGATATATATATTCCAATGTTTTATCTCAGTCTCTGTCCTGCTGTTTTATTTAACTAACAGTGTTTCGGGGTGAGTAAAACGGTGTGTGTGTGTATGAGAATACATTCAAATTCATCTTTTGAAAAATGTAGTGGTTTTTAAAACTAGTTGAAGGACTCTTTGTCTACCCCAAGGTCATAAAATATTTCCTCTTATGCTTTCTTACATAAACCTTAATGTTTTAATTGATGCATTTATGTCAGTGATCTTTTTGGAATTAATCTTTGTGTACAGTGTGATGTAGGGGTCAAAGTTAAGTTTTTTATGTCTCACACATTTTAATGTGTGCCAATGCTTTATCTAAATGCTTTTCAGACCTTAAAATAACTTCTACAGAATATGTTTGAGGTATTTTCTTAATGAACTTTATTTTGTAGAGAAGTTTTAGGTTCCCAGCAAAAATTAAGTAAAAAGTACAGAAATTCATACACCTACTTTCCATTCCTCACAAACACACGCCCTTCTCCCATCAACATCCCATACCAGAGTAGTATATCTGTTACAATAAATGAACCTATATTGGCATATCATTATCACTCAAAGTCCATAGTTTACCATTAGAATGTATTCTTGGTGTTCCATATTCTGTGAGTTGGGACCAGTGTATAATGATGTATCCACCAATATAACATCATACAGAGTTTCAACACCCTTAAAATCCTCTCTGTTCTACTGATTCACCCTGCTCAACTCTCTAACTCCTGGTAAGCACTGGTTGTTTCACTATCTTCATAGTTTTTCATTTTACAGAACATCATATAGATGGAATCATACAGGATGTAGCCTTTTCAGATTGCCTTCTTTTACTTGGTAATATGCATTTAACTTTCCTTCATGTCTTTTAATGACATAATAGTTCATTTATTTTTAGTGCCATATAATATTGCATTATCTCAGTGTACCAGAGATTATCCAGTTACTTCCAGTTTGGTAATTGTTAATAAAGCTGTTGTAAATATCCATATGCAGGTTTGAGTGGGGATATAAGTTTTCAACTGTTTTAGGTAAATACCAAAGGGCGCAATTATGGGATCATAGAGTAAGAATATGTTTACCTTTATAAGAAATCATCAAACTATTTTCCAAAGTAGCTGTATCATTTTGCATTTCTCTCAACTATTAATGAGAGTTCCTGTTGCTCCACATTCTTGCCAGTATTTGGTGTTGTTAATGTTTTGGATTTTGGTCATGCTAATAGGTATTTAGTAATATTTAATTGTTGTTATAATTTGCATTTTCCTCGTGACACACTTTGAGCATCCTTTCACATGCTTATTGGATATCTATGTATCCTCTTTGGTTAGGTTTCTGTTCTGGTGTTTTTCTTCACTTTTAATTAAGTTATTTATTTTCTTATTGTTGACTTTTAATGGTCTTTTTGTATGCTTTAAATAGCAGTTTTCTATCGAAGTTATTCTTCATTCTTTTTTCAGTTATTCCAGAACCAATTGTTGGAAGAATATTTTACTCTCCATTGAATTACATTCATGCTTTTATGTACAATTAATTGGCAATGTTCAATCTGGACAGTAAGGCATGAACTTTTCTCTCTCCCTCTCCCTGTTAAACACAACTATAAATCCCAGAAATAATACAACCAAAGTAGAACTGTGAAAACTGGAAGACAAAGGCAAACTTATTAGAAAGCTGTTAATAATATCCCTATGCAGATTTGAGTGGGGACATAAGTTTTCAACTGTTTTAGATAAATACCAAAGAGTGCAATTATGGGATCTGGAAGAACAATAGAGAGGTAGGGCATGTTATGACCTTATACTCAAAAGAAAGTGACATATGTCTGGTGTTTTCTGACTACGAACCTGGCAACAAATTTTGACATGATTTCTCCATGGAATGGAAGAGTAGTCTTACAAAATGCCAAGCAAGCCAGGCAACAAGAGATAAACCGATCAGACAAAAATATCACCACAGAGGCTCTGAAAATTAGTTTATCATTGGAAACAAAGCCCAGAAATGTAAGCCAAAACTTGCATGGTCAACCAACAGAAGATAATTGCCTAATAAAATAAGCATTTATATGACCCAAATATCTTAATATATCCTACACACACACACATCCCCCCCCCAAATATGCAGAGAAAACTTAAAAATCACTCATAATACAAAGAAGCAGAAAAATTACAACTTGGAAATAAGAAAAGAAAATCAACTGATACCAACACTGAGATGAATCAGATATTAGAATCACTTGACAAAGATTTTAAAGCAATTATTATAAAAATAATTCAATAACTAATTATAAATATCCTTAAAAATAAAAAATAGAAAAATTTCAGCAAATAAATAAAAGTTATAAAAATGTACCAAATGAAAATTATACTGAAAAATATGATAGCAGAATTTTGAAACAAATCTCACTGGATGGACTCAATAGTAAAGGTAACAAAAAATGGAATCAGTAAACTTGAGGACTGATCAATAGGCTTTACTCAATAGAAGCAACAGAGATAAAGTAGACTAAGTCAAGAAACGGTCACCACCAACACCATTGCAGACCGAATGGGTTCCAGAGGGCTGTCTGATGACTGCTACTACCATCAGTCATTCCATACCCACTGCCCAGGGGCTCAAGAGCCTACCCACTCACCCAACCCACTGCTGCCATTCCCAACCCTCAAGAAAGCCACCTGGGCCTGGCGTAGTGACTCACGCCTGTAATCCCAGCACTTTGGGAGGCCGAGGTAGGTGAATGGCTTGAGGTCAGGAGTTTAAGAGCAGCCTAGCCAATATAGTGAAACCTCGTCTCTGCTAAAAATACAAAAATTAGCTGAGTGTCATGGCACAAGCCTGTAATCCCAGCTACTTGGGAGGGTGAGGCAAGAGAATTGCTTGAACCCAGGAGACGGAGGTTGCAGTGAGCTGAGATCACACCACTGCAGTCCAGCCTGGGTGACAGAGTGAGACTCCATCACAAAAAAAAAAAAGAAAGAAAATCCACCTGGAGTTCTACGGATTCACCTGCCTGCCTGGTCTCGTGCTAGTGTATAGTGCCATAGGGCCCCAAACAGGCCCTCTTAGCCCACAGCAACCATGACTAGGATGTGAAGACTGGCCCAGTTGGCATCCCAGACCCTAGAAAAACTTCATCACAGCCTTCATTGACAACAGCACCCTAAGTTACTGAGAAAATCACAGACATCACTGATGCTCTTTATAGCTGAAGAAATCATACAGAGACTATACTTCTGCATGTCCTCAGATTTAAAAGATAAGTACTCTGCCAAACCAACATCATAGATACATCTTCAGGAAAACATCTTCCCTTACAGAAGTAAATTCAAAAAAATAGAAGAAGCAACCGTTACACTGGAGGCACAGTTATCAATGTAAGGACACAGGAAACATGGAAAAGCCAGGAAATGTGACACTTCCAAGTATATAATAATTTTTCAGCAACAGATCTCAGTCAAAAAGAAATTTACAGGCTTGGTTTGGTGGCTAATGCCTGAAGTCTCAGCACTTTTAGAGATCAAGACAAGAGGATTACTTGAGGCCAGTAGCTTGAGATGAGTCTTGGCAACATCAGGAGACCACATCTTTATGATTTTTTTTAATTAGTGAGGCTTGATGGCTTATACCTGTAGCCCTAGCTACATGGGAGACAGAGGCAGGAGGATAATTTGAGTCTAGGAGTTCAAGGTTACACTGAGCTAGGATGGCACCACTGCACTCTAGCCTGAGTAATAGAGTAAGACTCTGTCTCTAATTTAAAAAAAGAAAAAAAGGAATTTATGAAGTCCTGGAAAAAGGATTTGAAATATTAAAGAAGTTCAGTGAGATAAAGGATAATACTGCTAAATAATACAAAGAAATCATAAAAATAATTTAGAATATGAATGAGAATTTACTGAGAGAGACATCATTAAAAAGAGAATAAAAATTCTGGAATTAATTAAATAATATTTTGAATAAAATATAAAATACACTTGAAAGTTGCAACACTAAATTAAATCAAGCAGAAGAAAAAACCTCAGAACTTGAAGACAGATCTTTTGAAATAACCGTGTCAGACTAAAATAAAGAAAAAAGAACAAAAAAGAGTGAGCAAAGCCTACATGACGTACAGGACACCAGAAGGCCACCAAATATTGAATATTTTGTGTTCCAGAAGTAAAAATGAAAATAAAAGAATTGGAAAACCCATTTAACAAAATAATAGATGAAAACTTCATAATTCTCAGAAGAGATTTAGACATCCAGATACAGATCGTTCAGAAATCCCCAAATAGATACAATGTAGAAAAATCTTCAGAGCAGATAATAGTTAAACTATCTAAAGTCAAAGACAAAGAGAGAATTCTGAAAACAGCAAGAGGAAAGCATCTAGTTATTAATAAGGGAACCTCCATTAGACTAAGAGTGGATTTATCAGCAAAATCCTTACAGAGCAGGAGATAATGAGATGATATAGTCAAAGTGATGAAAGAAAAAAAAAAAAACTGTCAGACAAACATACTATACCCAGCAAAGGTATCCCTTGTAAATTAAGGAAAAAGAAAGTTTTTCCCAGACAGGCAAATACTGAGGGAATTCATCACCACTAGACTGGCTATACAGGAAATCCTTAAGGGAGTCCTATAGTTGGAAAAAAAAGGAATAATATCTATCCTTATGAAAACACATGAAAATATAAAAACCACTGGTAGAGCAAACACACAAAGAAAAGACTGAAATGTTATCACTACAGTAAACCACCAAACCACAATGATAAACAATAAGAGAAAGAAAGGAACAAAAAATATACAAAACAACCAGAGATCAATTAATAAAATGAAAAGAATAAGCTCTCCAGTATCAATAACCTTGAATATTTACAGATTAAATTTTCCATGTAAAACAGATAGATTAACTGAAGGTATAAATAAACATGGCCTATTTGCTGCCTAAAAGAAATTTATGTCACATGTTAAAAAAATACACTGACAAAGTAAAGAGGTGGAAAAAGATATTCCATGCAAATGAAAACCGAAAGAGAGGAGGAGCAGCTATACTTGTATCAGATAAAACAGACTTTAGGTCAAAAACAGTAGAAAGAAGGCCATTATATAATGATTACGGGATCAATTTAATAAGAAAATATAAGAATTATAAACATACATAAACTCAGCACCAGAGTACCAAGATACATAAAACAAATATTAGATCTAAAGAGAGATATAGACTTTAATACAATAATAGTTGCGGACCTCAACACCTTACTTTCAGCATTAGCCATATTATCTAGACAGATAACTAACAAAGAAATTTTGGATTTAAACTGCTTATTAAAGAAAATGGACCAAACAGAAATTTATGGAACATTTTACCCAACAGCTACAGAATACACATTCTTCTTAACAACATGGAACATCCTCCAGGATAGACCATATTTTAGGGCACAAAACAAGTCTCATCAAATTTTAAAAACTTGAAATTATATCAAGAATCTTGACAGATCACAATGAAATAAAACTAGAAACCAAAAACAAGAGAAACTTTGCAAACTGTACATAATACATGGAAATTAAACAACACATTCCTGAATGACATAAGGTAAATTTTTTTTGAATCTTGAAACAAATGAAAATCAGAACACACCATATCAAAATCTATGAGATATAGCAAAAGCAGTAAAGTTTATAGCAATAAACATTAACAACAAAAATGTAGAAGGCTTTCAAATCAGTAATACAATGATGCATCTCAAGGAATTAGAGAGGCTATTACAAACCAAACACAAAATTATTAAAAGGCAAAATATGAAGAAAATGTGATACATATACACTATAGAATACACATAGCCACAAAAAAGATTGAATCAGAAAAAATTGAAAATAAACAGATCAATAATGAGTAATGGAACTGAAATAATAATAAAAATTATTGCAAGAAATAAAAGTCCAGAACTGGGTAGCTTAACTGAAATCATATACTTAACTTTCAATGAACTATCACCATTTCTTCTCAAGTATTACCAAAAAAAAAAAAAAAAAATGAAGATGAGGAAATTACCTGTAAGTCATTCTACCAGGCCAGCATAATTCATATGCCAAAACCAGACAAGGACGCAACAAAAAGAGAAAAATAGATGCCAATGTTTCTGATAAACATAGATACAACAATTGTCAACAAAATATTAGAACCAAATCCAATAATGTCAAAAAAATTATATTAAGATCAAGTCCGATTTATCCCATGGATGCAAGGATGGTTCAACATACACAAATCAATAAATGCAAATTATCACATTAATAGAATGAAGGACAAAAACCATAAAGATAATCTCAATAAATGCAGACAAAGCATTTGAAAAAGTAATATTGTTTTATTATAAAAACTCTCAGCAAACTAGGCATAGAAGAAACATATCTCAACCTAACAAAGGCTATATATGACAAACCCACAGCTAATATCATACTCAATAAGGAAAATCTGAAGCCTTTTATGTAGGAAGTGGATCAAGACAAGGATGTCCACTTTCACCACTCATATTCAGTATAGTACTAGACATCATAGCCAGAGTGATTAGGCAAAATTAAAAAAAAAAGAGCCTCCAAAATGATAAAGAAGAAGTGAAATTGTTTCTCTTTACTAATGATATGATCTTATATCTGAAAGATTTCTAAAGAATTCACCAAAAATCTCTTAGATCTAATAAATAAATTCAATAAAGTTGCAGGATATAAAATCAGCATACAAAAGCAGTAGAATTTCTATACACCAATAATGAACTGAGAAAGAAATAAAGAAATCATTTCCATTTACAATAGCTACCAAAAGTATATAAAATACCTAGTGATATAGTTAACCAAGGAAATGAATGATCTCTTCAAGGAAAACTATACCTCACTAATAAAAGAAATTTAAAAGGACACAAATACAAAGATATCCCACACTAATGGATCAGGAGAATCAATATTGTTGAAATAACCATACTGCCGAAAATAATATTTTCAATGCAGTCCCTATCAAAATATCAATGTCATTTTTCACAGTAATAGAAAAAACGATTCTAAAACTTGTAAGGAACCAATAAAGAGCATGAATAACCAAAGCAATCCTGAACATAAAGAATAAAGCTAGAGACATCACCCTACCTTTCTTAAAAATATATTACAATGCTACAGTAACAAAATAAGCATGATATTGTTATATATCACAAAAATATTGGCCATTGAAACAGAATAGAGACTCTAAAAATAAATCCACATATTTAAATCTAACCGATTTTCAACAAAGCCTCCAATAATATACACTGGGGAAAAAACACCCTTTTCAATAAACCATGTTAGAAAATTTTGATATCTATATGCAGAAGAATAAAAGTTGACCTCTATCTCTCATTCTATACAAAAATCAATTAAACATGGATTAAAAGATTAAATACAAGACTAAAAATATAAAACTGCTAATAGGAAAAACGTTATTTCAGAACATTGGACTAGACAAAGATTTTATGGCCAAGTTCCCCAAAGCATGATCAACAAAATAAAAAATAGACAAATTGGACTATAGTAAACTAAAAGGCTTCTGTGCTTCTGTACAGCAAAGAAAACAATAAACAGAGTAAAGAGTCAACCTGTTGAATGGGAGAGACTGTTTGCAAACTATTCATCTTTCAAGGGACTAATATCTTGGATATACAAGGTGCTCAAACTTCTCAACAGTTAAAAAAAAAAAAAGAGTCCCATTAAAAAGTGAGCAGGCCAGGCACAGTGGCTCACACCTATAATCCCAGCACTTTGGGAGGCCTAAGTGGGGGGATCACCTGAGGTCAGGAGTTCGAGACGAGCCTGGCCAACATGGTGAAACCCCGTCTCTACTAAAAATACAAAAAATTAGCCAGGCGTGGTGTTGCATGCTTGTAATTCCAGCTACTTGGGAGGCTGAGGCAGGAGAATCGCTTGAACCCGGGAGGTGGAGGTTGCAGAGAGCCAAGATTGCACCATTGCACTCTAGCTTGGGTAACAACAGTGAAACTCTGTGAAAAAAAAAAATAGTGAGCAAGGGACATGTGCAGACATTTCTCAAAAGAAGACATACAATTGGCCAACAAACCTATGAAAAAATTCTTAATATCACTAATCATTAGGGAAATGCAAATCAAAATCATAATGAGATATAATCTTACCCTAATTAAAATGGCTATTATTAAAAAGACAAAAATTAGCAGACACTGGCAAGGATGCAGAGATTAGGGAACTCTTACACACTGCTAGTGGGAATGTAAATTAGCATAGCCACTATGGAAAACAGTATGGAGATTAGTTTAAAGAGTAAAAATAGAACTACCACAAAATTCAGCAATCCCACTACTGGGTATTTATCCACAGGAAAATAAATCAGTATATTAAAAGGATACTTGCACTTGCATGTTTATTGCAGTAGTATTCACAATAGCAAAGATATGAAATCCACACAAATGTCCACCTGTGGAAAAAATGGATAAAGAAAGTGTGGTATAGGTAAACAATAGAATACTCTTTGACAATAAATAAAGAATAAAATAATGTCATCTGCAGCAACATGGATGGAAGTGGAGGTCATTATGATACATGAAATAAGCCAGGAATAGAAAAATAAATATCTCTCATGTTCTCTTTTATATGTAGGAGCTTAAAAATTGATCTCATGAAGGTAGAGAGTAGAATAATAGATGTCAAAGGCTGGTAAGGGCATGTGGTTGGAAGGAGGCTATAAAAAAAGGTTGCTCAATGAGTATAAACATACAGTTGGGTAAAGGTGTAAGTCTAATGTCTGATAGAAGGTAGAGTGACTATAGTTGGCAATAATGTATTGGATATGTCAAAGTAGCTAGAAGAAAGGACTTGAAATATTCCCGATACAAAGAAATGATAGTCAAAGTGAGATTCTCCAAATACCTTGACTTGATCATTACACATTCTATGCCTATAACAAAATATCTCATTTACTCCATAAATCTGTGAAATATTATGCATAAATTTTTAGAAAGAGAGAAAAATGAACAGGTTCTCAGGTACCTGTGGAATAATAACTAAAGGTCCTAGATGAATCACTTGAATTTCAGAGGAAGAGGACAGACAGTGAGGCTGTAAAGACATATGAAGAAATAATAGCTATTAACTTCACAAATTTGACTCAATGTATAAACCCATAAATATAAGAAGCTGAGCAAACTCCCAATAAGACAAACCTAAAAGTATCTACACCAAGGTTCATTATAGTAAAATGGGAAAAATAGTTAAAAAAAAAATACAATGAACAGCCAGAGTAAAATGGTATATATCCTATAGAGGAATACCAATTTAAATAATTTCTCATTTTTCATGATAGAGGTAAGAAAGTAGTACAGCATTTTTCAAATGCTGAAAGAAAAGAACTGGCAACAACAAATTCTATAACCAGCAGAACTGTCATCAAAAATAATGAGGGAAAAATAAATTCTCAAATGCAGAAAACATAAAAGTATTTGTTACTAGCAGACCTACCCTTAAAAAATGGATAAAAGAATTTTTTTTCAAATAATAAAAGAGCGTGTCTTGGAGCCTCAGGAAGGAAGAAACAATAATGGGAGAAGGAGACATGTGAGTGATACGGTTTGTATTAGTATTCCTTCCAAACTCTCAGGTCAAATTGGAGGAGAAACCTGGTGAGAGGTGGTTGGATCATGGGATGAACTTTCACCATGCTGTTCTCATGATAATGAGTGGGTTCCCATGAGATCTGATGGTTTAAAAGTGTGTGACACTCCCCCCTTCTGTCTGTCTCTCTCTCTCTCTCTCTCTCTCTCGCATGTGCGTGCTTTCACTTGCACTCTTGCTCTGGCTCTCGCTCTCTCTCCTGACACCATTGTGAAGAAGGTAGTTGCTTCTCCTTCGCCTTCTGCCATGATTGTAAGTTTCCTGAGTTCTCCCAGTCATGCTTCCTATTAAGCCTGCAGAACTTTGAGTCAATTAAACCTCTTTTCTTCATAAATAATCCAGCCTCAGGTAGCTCTTTATAGCAGTGTGAAAACAGACTAATACACTGAATAAGAACAATAGTTTTCTAAATAATACATGATGGTCAAAGTCAAAATTATAAAACCATTTGATATTCAAGATAATAATATATAAAAGTGGGAATGGTAAAAGGACCTAAATAAAAACAAGGTTTCCACTCTTTATTTGAAGTAGTAAAAAGTTGATCCCAATAAACTGTAATAAGATACATACGTATATTTCAATAGATACAGTTGTTACTAAGAATATAATTCAAAGTGATATTCTTAAAAAACATTGAAGTAAATCAAAATAGAATCTTACTGAATTACACAAAGTGTTTGAATAATTCACAAGAAGGCAAGAAAAGAAAAACAGAGGAACAGGGAACAGTGGACATAAACATTTTTAAACAAAGGTATATTTAAGCAGTGCATCTCAATAATTTCAATGCAAATGGTCTAAATACACTAACTAGAATACAATGATTAATAGAGTTTATTTTTATACAGTGACCCAACTATATGCTGCATGACTTAGATGTGGAATTGCAATGGAAAGTATTTATCAAACTTTTAACCAGGTGAAATTAAAACTTCAATGTGTATTTTTCTCCTGTTACAACAGTTGAGACCTCTGGTCTGTTTTCAGTCTTCTGTTTTCTGAGAGTCTTCTTGGAGCCTATATATGTGTGAACAGTTCAGAGTTGGCCAAAGGTTTGTGGAAGGTTTACATGCAGACTTAAAGCTGCCACCTTCTTTAGTTACCTCCTCAGTTTCTAGACACTCTGATAACCTACATTCTTTCTTTGATACCTCAATCTAAAATTATTGTTATTGCTATTCCTGCTTGAGTTTTTGTGGCCCCATATAATGCAAACCTGAAGAAACACCAGGGAAAATAGGGAAAATACTTTTGAAACACAGATCTTATCCAGTGATATACCTATTATCAGAGTCACATTCTTTCCAATTTTTCTCTGCTCTTGACTCCAATTTGTGAACAGTTTATAGTTGTTATACACAGGAAGATTATTCTTATGCAAGCTATTTCACCACTGTTACCGGAACTGGGACTTTACCTGGGCACTTTAGAAGTTAATAATGTTTCCTAAAGAAGGTCATAGTATTAATCATGCTTTTTTTCCCCTTGCATTTTCTGATGCTTTGACATCTTACTGTCCTTGCTGACATTGGAGGAATTGCCCTTCCCTGGAATAGCTAATTCCTAGAGATAAGAAACAACTCCCCTGGGAGCACACCTTTGAAATGAACACCAAACAATCCCAAGCCCACACCCCTAACCATGTCTTCTATGGTGCTATCATTCTTTGGGCCATTATTCCCCTTTCTTAATCATCCCAAGGCCAGATATCAGACAAATAGAGACAGCCTCTATACCGCAGAGCCTGCAGATATTATTCATACTTGCAAATCTAAATTGGCTTGTCCTGCCCGGCTTGTTTCTTCCCATGCAAACCACAATAAAAGCTCTTGTCCATGTTTTCCTCTCATTTCCTCTGCCTCCTGAGTAACCTTGGTGCTTCCCTGTGTGGCCTTGTGTGGCATGTCTTGCCTCCTGTTTCTAGGGATATTTAGGTATAAAAACTTATTTTATGACAGTCATTTTCATGTCTGCATGTCTTACCATACCTGATTGAAACAAATCTCAAGTGCCCTTAAAACAACCATTCAGTAGGGTTTAAGAATTTCCTGAAGTAGTTCCATCTTACATAAGTTTGGGAAACAGATGAACTAAGCCATAAGGAGGAAATAATGTTTAAGTTAAACCTTGAAGAGCGAGTAGGAGTTAGTTTCATTAAAAAGCCCAGACAGAAATAACAAGTATGAAAAGAAATAGGGTAAGAAAACAAAGATCTGCAACACTGCTGGAAGATAGTTGTCAAAATTGGGAGCCAGAGAAGAAGGCTCAGATTATGGTACATACGGTGATGGCCTCATACATATTACTCAGGAGGTTGGGCTTTAACTGGCTTTCAATTGAGAAATGACATGATTAGGATGCATCTAGATCTTTTGCGTTCTTGTCTTTTGTGTTTTTAGTATACAAGTTGCCACCCCACCAGAATCATCAACTAATATTGTTCCTTTTGCCATCCTAAACTGAAAGGAAAGTGGAGTTGTTGCACATGGCTATGATCACAGCATAATCAGTTTTCAAATTGTCAAATGGCACTGCACAAAACATCGTATTGGATTTTTTTAAAGACTGCATGAAGAGAATTAAAAATGAGCTAAAGAAAATTGACTGAAATCAACTGTAGTTTAGGAAATTCACTATGTTGAAATATGTGCTTTTAAATAACATGTAGGGGGCAAACAATCTATAATCAGTCAAGTAGAATCTGGTTGTCAATATGTAAAAGCAAAGCTGGGATAATCATGGTAAAGACATGTCTGATGGTTAATTTGGAAAGGACAAATGCCTATGACATTGACATTATTGCAGAGAAAACAGAAAAATATTTGGAAGACGAAAGGAAAAAATGAACATTTTATATTTGTAGTGCAAAGCATGTTGACTGTGGCAGAAACTTGTTTTTTTGTTTTGTTTTGTGGGGAGCATGTCACGAAAATATATGCAAAGATTAAATTGCAACAGGTTGGGTCAGTGCAATGCTACATAAACAGTATGAGAGTTTTTGAATTAAATTGGCTCATGCAACAAAATTATGTAATATCATAGCAACAAAATCTGAGTGGATAAGCTCATAGTACTGCAAGGATCCCTGAAACCCATTAATTCAAAATTCTGTGTTATTATTCCTCCTCATTGTTCTTTTTACTTATAAAAGCTAATTTCTTTATTTCTTGTCTTTGAGTCTGTTCATTTTCTTAGAATTTGCTATGGGTAATATTAATCTACTAATGAAATCAAAGTTTCCTCCAGGGCAGTAACATTTTCTGTTTTAGATATCAGCATATGCTCAGTGCTTATTAGGTTTTTCAATATACATATGATGTTTGTACATAAGGATGAATGAGCAAATGAAGGAATTTTTACTGAACATTTAAGCAAAGAAATAATAATAAACTATTACTTATTTACCATTTACTATGCTTGGGAGTTTTTGATTATTGATTATTGTTACATACATTATAATATTAAATTCACAAACATCTTTTTTTTTTTGAGACGGAGTGTCGCTATGTCGCCCAGACTGCAGTGCAGTGGTGTATTCTCGGCTCACTTAACCTCCGCCTCCGGGTTTAAGCGATTCTCCTACCTCAGCCTCTCGAGTACCTGGTATTACAGGTGCAGGCCAACATGCCCAGCTATTTTTTTTTTTGTATTTTTAGTAGAGACGGGGTTTCACTGTGTTGGCCAGGATGGTCTCGATCTCCTGACCTCGTGAACCACCCACCTCAGCCTCCCAAAGTGTTGGGATTACAGGCATGAGCCACCGCGCCCAGCAATAAATTCACAAACATCTTGAGACCATTGTTATTCGCATCAATTTTAAATAGAAAATGGATGTCCTGAGGTGGGTAAGCTACTTGCCCAAATTGACGGAAAACAGCAGATTTGGAATTTCAGCTCATCTAGTCATCTTCCCTAACCAAAATTACCAGTGACAGGTACAATCAGTGGGGAAAGAGACAACAATTTAGAATGTGGACAGAAAAAGTGTAAAGTAACTGTGTGCACTTAGATACACTATTTTACCTCTCTCAATTCAATATCCTCAATATTCAAGTGAAGAGAGTCATGATAATTGTTTTAGGGAATTATAAAACTAAATGAGTAGTTCTTGTAAAATTCTTAACACAATGGGTACTAACAAGTAATAATGATAACAATAATTAAATTAATATGTTGTGGTGACTTAGGAACTCACAATTTTTATTCATGCATCTGATTTTCAATAAAAAAGATGAAGTTAATATTTTTATATATATATTACACTTTAAGTTCTGGGATATATGTACAGAATGTGCAGGTTTGTTACATAGGTATACATGCTCCACGGTGGTTTGCTGCACCCATCAACCTGTCATCTACATTAGGTATTTCTCCTAATGTTATCCCTTCCTTAGCCCCAACCCCATGACAGTGTGTGATGTGTGTGATGTTCCCCTCCCTGTGCCCATATGTTCCATTGTTCAACTCCCACTTGTGAGTGAGAACATGTGGTGTTTGGTTCTCTGTTCCCATGTTAGTTTGCTGAGAATGGTGGTTTCCAGCTTCATCTATGTCCCTGTAAAGAACATGAACTCATTCTTTTTTATGGCTGCATAGTATTCCATGGTGTATATGTGCCACATTTCCCTTATTCAGTCTAACATTGATTGGCATTTAAGTTGGCCCTTACCCTTGGCTATTGTGAATAGCACTGCAATAAACATACATGTGTATGTGTCTTTATAGTAGAATGATTTATAATCCTTAAGGTATATACCCAGTAATGGGATTGCTGAGTCAAATGGTATTTCTAGTTCTAGATCTTTGAGGAATTGCCACATTGTCTTCCATAATGATTGAAATAATTTATACTCCCACCAACAGTGTAAAAGCTTTCCTATTTCTCCACATCCTCTCCAACATCCATTGTTTCCTGGCTTTTTAATAATTGCCATTCTAACTGGCATGAAATGATACTTCACTGTGGTTTTGATTTGCATTTCTCTAATGACCAGTGATGATGAGCTTTTTTTCATGTTTGTTGGCTGCATAAATGTCTTCTTTTGAAAAGT
Organism: Pongo pygmaeus; assembly: GCF_028885625.2. NCBI lineage: Eukaryota > Metazoa > Chordata > Mammalia > Primates > Hominidae > Pongo > Pongo pygmaeus. Next base: position 57,701,731 of record NC_072391.2, read on the forward strand.
GTCTGCTCATACCCTTCACCCACTTTTTGATGGGGTTGTTTGTTTTTTTCTTGTAAATTACCTTAATTACCTTGTAGATTCTGGATATTAGACCTTTGTCAGATGGATAGATTACAAAAATGCTCTCCCGTTCTGTAGGTTGCCTGTTCACGCTGATGATAGTTTCTTTTGCTGTGAAGAAGCTCTTTAGTTTAATTAGATCCCATTTGTCAAATTTGGCTTTTGTTGCAATTGCTTTTGGTGTTTTAGTCATGAAGTATTTGTCCATACCTATGTCCTGAATGGTATTGCCTAGGTTTTCTTCCAGGATTTTTATGGTTTTAGGTTTTACATTTAAATCTTTAATCCATCTTGAGTTAATTTCTGTATAAGATGTAAGGAAAGCATCCAGTTTCAGTTTTCTGCATATGGCTAGCCAGTTTTCCTAGCACCATTTATTAAATAGGGACTCCTTTCCCCATTGCTTGTTTTTGTCACGTTTGTCAAAGATCAGATGGTTGTAGATGTGTGGTGTTGTTTCTGAGGCCTCTGTTCTTTTCCATTGGTCTATATATCTGTTTTGGTATAATACCATGCTGTTTTGGTTACTGTAGCCTTGTAGTATAGTTTGAAGTCACGTAGTGTGATGCCTCAGGCTTTGTTCTTTTTGCTTAGGATTTTCTTGGCTATATGGGCTCCTTTTTGGTTCCATATGAAATTTAAAGTAGTTTTTTTTTTTTTTTTTTTCTGTGAAGAATGTCAATGGTAGCTTGACGGGAATGGCATTGAATCCATAAATTACTTTGGGTAATATGGCCATTTTCACGATATTGATTCTTCCTATTCATGAGCATGGAACCGTTTTCCATTTGTTTGTGTCCTCTTTTATTTCCTTGAGCAGTGGTTTGTAGGTCTCCTTGAAGAGGTCTTTCACGTCCCTTGTAATTTGTATTCCTAGGTATTTTATTCTCTTCCTAGGTATTTTATTCTAGGTATTTTTATTCTAGGTATTTTATTCCTAGGTATTTTTATTCTCTTCCTAGGTATTTTATTCTCCTATTCAATTGTGAATAGGAGTTTGCTCATTATTTGACTCTCTGTGTGTCTATTATTGGTGTATAGGAATGCTTGTGATTTTTGCACTTGATTTTATATTCTGAGACTTTGCTAAAGTTGCTTATCAGCTTCAGGAGTTTTAGGGCTGAGACAATGGGGTTTTCTACATATACAATCATGTCACCTGCAAAGAGAGACAATATGACTTCCTCTCTTCCTGTTCGAATGCACTTTCTTTCTTTCTCTTGCCTGATTGCCCTGGTCAGAAATTCCAATACTATGTTGAATAGGAGTGGTAAGAAGGGGCATCCTTGTCTTGTGCTGGTTTTCAAAGGGAATGCTTCCAGTTTTTGCCCATTCAGTATGATATTGGCTGTGGGTTTGTCATGAATAGTTTTTATTATTTTGAGATATGGTCAGTTAATACCTAGTTTATTGAGTGTTTTTAGCATGAAGCAATGTTCAATTTTATCGAAGGCCTTTTCTGCATCTATTGAGATAATCATGTGGTTTTTGTCATTGGTTCTGTTTATGGGATGGATTACATTTATTGATTGCAGTTTTTTAACTAGCCTTGCATCCTGGGGATGAAGCCACTTGATTGTGGTGGATAAGCTTTTTAATGTGCTGCTGAATTCACTTTGCCCGTATTTTATTGAGGATTTTCTAAGTTCATCAGGGATATTGGCCTGAAATTTTCTTTTTTTTGTTGTGTCTCTGCCAGGTTTTGATATCAGGATGATGCTGGCCTCATAAAATGAGTTAGGGAGGAGTCCCTCTTTTTCTATTGTTTGGAATAGTTTCAGAAGGAATAGTACCTGCTCTTGTTTGTACCTCTGGTAAAATTCGGCTGTGAATCCATCTGGTCTCAGACTTTTTTTGGTTGGTAGGCTATTAATTACTGCCTCAATATCAGAACTTGTTATTGGCCTATTAAGGGATTTGACTTCTTCCTGATTAGTCTTGGGAGGGTGTATGTGTCCAGGAATTTATCCATTTCTTCTAGATTTTCTAGTTTATTTGCATAGAGGTGTTTATAGTATTCTCTGATGGTAGTTTGTATTTCTGTGGGATCAGTGGTGATCTTCTCTTTATCATTTTTTATTGCGTCCATTTGATTCTTCTCTCTTTTTTTCTTTATTAATCTGTCTAGCAGTCTATCTATTTTGTTAATCTTTTCAAAAAGCCAGTTCCTGGATTCATTGAGTTTTGAAGGTTTTTTTGTGTCTCTATCTCCTTTTGTTCTGCTCTGGTCTTAGTTATTTCTTGTCTTCTGCTAGCTTTTGGATTTGTTTGCTCTTGGTTCTCTATTTGTTTTAATTGTGATGTTAGGGTGCCAATTTTAGATCTTTCCTGCTTTGTCCTGTGGGCAGTTAGTGCTATATATATTTCCCTCTAAACACTGCTTTAGCTGTGTCCCAGATATTTTGGTATGTTGTCTCTTTTTTCTCATTGGTTTCAAAGAACTTATTTATTTCTTCCTTAATTTCGTTATTTACCCAGTAGTCATTCAGGAGGAGGTCGTTCAGTTTCCATGTAGTTGTGAGGTTTTGAGTGAATTTCTTAATCTTGCGTTCTAATTTGATTGCACTGTGGTCTGAAAGACTGTTTGTTATGATTTTCTTTCTTTTGCATTTGCTGAGGAGTGTTTTATTTCCAATTATGTAGCCAATTTTAGAATGAGTGCTGTGTGGTGCAAAGAAGAATGTATATTCTGTAGATTTAGGGTGGAGAGTTCTATTAGGTCTGCTTGGTCCGGAGCTGAGTTCAAGTTCTTGTTAAGATCCTTGTTAATTTTCTGTCTCATTGATCTGTCTAATATTGACAGTGGAGTGTTAAAGTCTCCCACTATTATTGTGTGAGAGTCAAAGTCTCTTTGTAGGTCTCTAAGAACTTGCTTTATGAATCTGGGTGCTCCATTATTGGGTGCATATACATTTAGGTTAGCTTTTCCTGTTACATTGATCCCTTTACCATAATATAATGCCCTTCTTTGTCTTTTATGATCTTTGTTGGTAAAGTCTATTTTATCAGAGACTAGGATTGCAATCCCTGCTTTTTTTTTCTTTCTATTTGCTTGGTAAACCTTCCTCCATTTCTTCATTTTGAGCCTACATGTGTTTTTGCATGTGAGGTGGGTCTCCTGAATACAGCACACTGATGGATCTTGACTCTATCTACTTTGCTAGTCTGTATCTTTTAATTGGGGCATTTTGCCCATTTACATTTAAGGTTAATATTGTTATGTGTGAATTTGATCCTGTGATTACGATGCTAGCTGGTTATTTTGCCCATTGGTTGATGCAGTTTCTTCATAGTGTCGATGGCCTTTACATTTTTGTATGTTTTTGCAGTGACAGGTACAGTCTTTTCCTTTCCATATTTAGTGCTTCCTTCAGGAGCTCTTGTAAGGCAGGCCTGGTTATGACAAAATTCCTCAGCATTTGCTTGTCTGTAAAGGATTTTATTTCTCCTTCACTTATGAAGCTTAATTTGGCTGGATATGAAATTCTGGGTTGAAAATTCTTTTCTTTAAGAATGTTGAAAATTGGTTCCCATTCTCTTCTGGCTTGCAGGGTTTCTGCAGAGGTTTGGCTATTAGTCTCATGGTCTTCTCTTTTTGGGTAACCCAACCTTTCTCTATGGCTGCCCTTATCATTTTTTCCTTCATTTCAACCTTGGTGCATCTGATGACTGTGTCTTGGGGTTGCTCTTCTCGAGGAGTATCTTTGTGGTGGTGTCTGTATTTCCTGAATTTGAATGTTGACCTGTCTTGCTAGATTGGGGTAGCTCTCCTGGATAATATTCTGAAGTGTGTTTTCCAACTTGGTTCCATTCTCCCTGTCCCCTTCAGGAACACTAGTCAGACATAAGTTTGGTCTCTTCACATAGTCTCATATATTTTGGAGGTTTTATTCATTCCTTTTCATTCTTTTCCCTCTTTTCTTGTCTTCATGCTTTATTTTATTAAGTTGATCTTCAATCTCTGACATCCTTTTTTCCACTTAATAGAGTTGGCAATTGATACTTGTGTATGTTTCACAAAGTTCTCATGCTGTGTTTTTCAGCTCCGTCAGGTCGTTTATGTTCTCTCCAAACTGGCTATTCTAGTTAGCAGTTCCTATAACCTTTTGTCAAGGTTCTTAGCTTCCTTGCATTAGATTAGAACATGCTCCTTTAGCTTGGAGGAGTTTGTGATTACCCACCTTCTGAAGCCTACTTCCATCAATTCGTCAAACTCATTCTCTGTCCAGTTTTTTCCCTTGCTGGTGATGAGTTGTGACCCTTTGGAGGAGAAGAGGCATTCTGGTTTTTGGCATTTTCCGCCTTTTTGTGCTGGTTTTTCCTCATCTTCATGGATTTATCTACCTTCGGTCTTTGCTGTTAATAAGTTTTTCCTTCAGATGGAGTTTTTGCATGGTCATCCTTTTTCTTGATGTTGATGCTATTGCTTTCTGTTTGTTAGTTTTCCTTATAACAGTCAGGCCCTTCTTCTGCAGGTCTCCTGAAGTTTGCTGGGGGTCCATTCCAGACCCTGTTTTCCTGGGTATCACCAGCAGAGGCTGCAGAACAGCAAAGATTGCTGCCTGTTCCTCCCTCTGGAAGCTTCGTCCCAGAGGGGCATCTGCCAAATGCAAGGCAGAACTCTCCTGTATGAGGTGTCTGTTGACCCCTGTTGGGAGGTGTCTCCCAGTCAGGAGGCACGGGGGTCAGGGACCCACTTGAGGAGGTAGTCAGTCCCTTAGAAGAGCTTGAGTGAGCGCTGTTCTGGGAGATCTGCTGCTTTCTTCAGACCTGGCAGGCCGGAACGTTTAAGTCTACTGAAGCTGTGCCCACAGCGGCCCCTCCCCCAGGTGCTCTGTCCCAGGGAGATGGGAGTTTTATCTATAAGCCCCTGACTGGGGCTGCTGCCTTTCTTTCAGAGATGACCTACCCAGAGAGGGGGAATCTAGAGAGACAGTCTGGCTACAGTGGCTTTTGAAAGCTGCGTGGGCCCCACCCAGTTCAAACTTCCCAGACTCTGTTTACACTGTGAGGGGACAAACCGCCTACTCAAGCCTCAGTAATTGTGGACTCCCCTCCCCCCTCCAAGCTCAAGTGTCTCAGGTCAACTTCAGACTGCTGTGCTGGCAGTGAGAATTTGAAGCCAGTGGATCTTAGCTTGCTGGGGGTGGGATCCACTAAGCAAGACTACTTGGCTCCCTGGTTTCAGCCCCCTTTCCAGGGGAGTAAATGGTTCTGTCTTGCTAGTGTTCCAAGTGCCACTGGGGTATGAAAAAACTCCTGCAGCTAGCTCAGAATCTGCCCAAAAGGCCACCCAGTTTTGTGCTTGAAACCCAGGGCCCTTGTGGTGTGGGCACTCAAGGGAATCTCCTGGTCTGTGGGTTGAAAAGACCATGGGAAAAGTGTACTATATGGGCTGGAGTGCACCATTCCTCACAGCACGGTCCCTCATGGCTTCCCTTGGCTAGGGGAGGGAATTCCCTGAGCCTTTGTGCTTCCTGGGTGAGGTGACACCCCACCCTGCTTCAGCTTGCCCTCAATGGGCTGCACCCACTATCTAACCAGTCCCAGTGAGATGAACCAGGTACTTCAGTTAAAAATGCAGAAATCACCCACCTTCTGCATTGGTCTCACTGGGAGCTGCCGACTGGAGCTGTTCCTATTCGGCCATCTTGCCCCGGAATCAAAGTTAATATCAATATTTCTTTTTCACATTACCATAGTCCTCAATTGTCACCTGACGGAGGAATAAAATTCAAAACTGTAGCTGATTAGCATGTTGGCTATGCAGGCAAGAACAGCCAAAAGAAAAATAATTCACAGAAAATCGCAACTGTAATGTTCAGTGAGGTTTGAGGACTTTCTACTTTATTGCCAAAGCTGTCAAGGATCTCTTGGGTCACCCTTCTACTGATCTCTTGGTCCTTATATGTACATATTTATTTCTCAAGACTGATATTGCCCACCCAAGGAGATTTAACTACTGTATCAAAACATTTTTTATTTAGATACCATCTGTATTTGAGAAAATCATAAGTAGAAAATTAGCCTTTCAATAGTCCTCAAAGTATCTTAGCTGCTTACAAAAAATATTGTACAAACATATCCTTAAAGTAAGTGTTACATCTCAGGGTTTCATCTTTTCACATATATAGGCTGGCAAAAATACAACAGCTCCCTAGAAGAGTTTTAGAAATCTGATAAATTCAAAAGCAGATGGAAGGACAGAAGTCATTCCTGTGACTAAATTTCTTTAGACACACAGATGGGATTAAATACTAAATAAATGTTAACCAACAAGTTTTTAAAATTGATGCATATAGCTAAGAAAAAATAAAAGCTAGTGATCCAAAAGTAATTAATCTCCTTGTTATTTTCAATTATGTGCCAATAAAATGTTAAGCCTATGATATGGACTCTTATGGTTATTAATTTGTCAGGTGAGGATGATGGTCATGATTAATGAGAATGATGACAAACATGGAAAAATAAATATGTGGATGGAATTTCCACTTACATCTAGAATAATTTATTAACTTTAAGATAGTTTGTTAACAATTAGATAATTTATTAACTTTAAGATAGATTCCCATAGAATCTTTCTATGGGAAAGATTCTATGTGGGTCAGTGGAAGACGAAGTGGGAAGAAAAGGTAAAGAATGGTGTTATTGGGCTGGGTGTGGTGGCTCACACCCGTAATTCCAGTGCTTTGGGAGGCCGAGGCAGGTGGATCACTTGATGTCAGGAGTTCGAGACCAGCCTTGCCAACATGGAAAAATCCTGTCTCTACTTAAAAAAAAAATAGTAATAATAATACAAAAATTAGCCGGGCATGGTGGAGTAGCTGTAATCCCAGCTACTCAGGAGACTGAGGCAGGAGAATTACTTGAACCTCAGAGGTGAAGGTTGTAGTGAGCCCAGATTGGACCACTGCACTCCAGCCTAGGCAACAGAGAGAGACTCTATCTCAAAATAAAAAAGAAACAATGGTGTTATTTTTTTCAAAGGACACACTATGGTAGAGAAACAGACAAAAAATAGTGCTTTTATTCAGACGGGCAATATTTCTCTACTAAATTGAACCTATCTATAGCATGAGCCCTCAATAAAAGAACTTGGCTACTCTACATCTTGTTAGCTGTACAACCACGGGCAAATTAGTTAACCCCTGTAACCCTCTGTCACTTCAGTTGCAAAGTTTGGTTACCCACTTATATAAGATATTTATGAAAAATGAGTAATGCTTATAAACCTACTTAATATGGTGTCTGGTACCTAGAATGCTCTGTCACTGTTAGCTCTGATTGTTATTTAAGGAACAGTGAATGGTCTATAACACAGGTGTAGTGACAGCAGGTATGGTAGACTCTGTAAGCTTGAAAAGAAACTCGCAAGAGGCAATAATGCCCAGTTGATCTTCTAGTACTTTCATTTTAACAGACAACAATGACACAGATGTGCACATGTGGTTTTCTTTAGATTTTCTCTTATTCTTGTAGCTTCATTTTCTAAAAACTTTAGTACATCATATGGAGTTTTTAATCCAAATGCTCCTATTAACATTTTATAGTGATGGAAGGAATTCCACTATATTCTATGAAAAGTAAGAGTTACACCCAAAGAGCTGAAAGCTTTAACTGGCATTGATTCTTAGGCTGGCTCTGTTCCTATGTTTGGGCAGACATTAATTTAATCAGAGCTAGAATCTGCCTGCAGCAAAGACTCAGCAGCTTGGGAAATTGAGCCTTCTGCTCCCTTCACTTTTGAATACATCATTTGGAATTGGTGGTATTTACATGAATTTATTGCAGAGACATAGGTTGGATATTGTGTGCAAATTTATGTTTTATAAACATTCACACATTTCCATTTGAATGACATTAAGATTATTAAATGAGAGGTTTTTATACTTTATGCATTACGAGAATATTCTATACTATGTCAGAATATATGAGGTATGTTTTGATGTATAAACTGGGTTACTTTAAGAAATGTTACTTAACCATCTCTGAGCCTCAATTTCTTTATCTGTAAGATAGAGATAACAATTATAGAACTATTGATCATTAAATTATATTGTATCCATGTTCCAAGTCCAGAATCTGCCACTATGGTTCTTATTTAATAAATGATTGTTTGTATTACTATGTAGTCTAATTCATTACTTTTTCACCTATGAGGAAACTAAATCTTAGAGGCAGAAAGTAAATTAACCAGGGAACTGGAGTTACCCAGTAGAAGAGCTGGGATTGAAACTCTAGTTTCCCAATGCCCTCATCAATATTCTTTTTAGTGTGAGAGTAATAATAGCTGAAACTGGAGATAGTGAACTAAGCTTCAGGAAAGGAACAAACCAAGCACTGAAACAGGGAGGCGCCAGAAAGAAAGAATTAAAATATAACTACAAATCTGAGTCTCACAGATAATTACTTAGAAGAGTCCACTCTCTCTGACTCACTTTATATTTATTTTATATTGACTACTTAATACTTCTCATTTTATTTCATAAAATAGTGATGGCATGACATCCTTGTCTCTTTCTCTGCTTCTCAGTTGTAACACAGCTACTTGCAAATCAAAATTTTAAAGTTCTCAATTGAAAGATAGACTGTCAGGACAATTTACAGTTTATTTTCTTTCTGTTGTTGTAGTTGTTATTTTGACATAAAAAGTTGCAGTAGGCAGAATAATAGTCTCCAGGGATAGCCATGCCCTAATCCTCAGAACCTGCAAACATGTTATATTACATGGCAAAGGGAAATAAGGGTGTAGAAGGAATTAATGTTGCTAATCTGCTGACCTTCAAATAAAGAATTAACCTAGATTATCTGGATGGGCCCATTGTAATCATAAATGTCCTTAAAAATAAAAAGGGAGGCAAAAACTCCATGAAGACAACACTTCTTCCTGCCTTTGCAGAAATGTAACTAATTGAAGAAATCTAACTAATTGGACAGATATTTCGAATGGCGAGTGAAGGAAGTAAATCCTTTAAGGCTTAACTGTAAGAAAGAATGAAGTAAGGAGAGGGCAGATATTGCCAATTCTCTGGAAGCTGCCGCTGGAAGTGGGGATGTACACCTTGATGTACAGAGGTGTTCCCAGGAGAGCAGGAAGACCTTCATGCAGATAGCCCAGACAGGTGCTTAAGGAAATTAGGTCCTAGGCACCAAGCCTCAGCAGATTTCTGTGTTTTAAGTGTGTCTCTCAATCATCTCAGCTTCTGTCTTCAACTCCAGAACAGTGACTAATTTAAGTGGTGTTTGTGTGGAGGTGAAGCACTTGAGTGTTGCCTTACCCTAAGGCATTGAATAAGACTAAGGCGTCTTTGCCTATTTGTTGAGAGTGTATGTGTATATGTACATATGTTTGTATGTGCATATGCACAAAAATCACTGAAATTAAATTCTCCATCCTGGAGGGAAGAAACCTTAGAGTTACAGTTCAACCACTTTCAATGAAATTTTTAAAACATGACTTTATTTTTGCTTACTTGACTTTGCCTTTACAAATGCCCTATATAGTTAATGAATAGAATAAAATAAGGTTAAGAAATGGTGCTGCAGAGCTACGTATCTGAGCTCCAAAGATGAATACACTACGTACACACAGTGAATACAGATAGATAAAAATAAAATTTCACCCCTCTTTTGGCAGAGTAAGTTGGAAAGAATTGAGGCAGACATATATTTCCTTTTATCTCATATCCCACCTAGATTTTTGTGAAAATTATTTCCTTCTCGATTAAGTTATATGTTATCTTCTTTCCCTCAGTTCCTGAAAACATGTTCCCCTGTGATTCCTAGTACTCAGCCATGCCCTGTTCTACCTCTATTCCGGAAACGACTCTGCCCTTTCTTTTCGAATAAGTTAAAGCAGGGAATGTTGGTGACTCGGGATAAGAGATTTTTTTTTAATGTATCCAGAAAGTTTTTAGTTTATAAATAAAGTACTCTTATAATAGGTTGAAATATAATTGAGTATGAATATTAATTTTACCAGTTACTGGCTGATTGGTCTTACCCTCCTCTTTCAGTATTTATTTTCTCCTTATATAATCTGAAATACTTTGCTTAATAGCACCATCTGACATGCATTTTTCAAATAATCAACTTATTTACTTGCCTGTCTCTGCTCACAATAGTGAAAACTATGGTGACAGCAATTTTTCTTTTTTGTGTTTATGTATAATACTGCACTCTCCTCCTCCCACCCAGTTTTAAAACAGTACCTACCAAGAGGAGGTACACAATTAATATTCATTTCTTAAATTAGTAATATCCCAACTCAAACTTATATTATCAGTAAAATGCAGCTACTGAAATGTGTTTCATGAGTTAATTGTAAATACAAAAAAAAAAAAAAAAAAATTAGCCTGCTGTGGTGGTGGGTGCCTGTAATCCCAGCTACTCGGGAGGCTGAGGCAGGGAGAATTGCTTGAACCCAGGAGGCGGAGGTTGCAGTGAGCCGAGATTGCACCACTGCACTCCAGCCTGGGAGACAGAGTAAGACTCCCTCTCAAAAAAAAAAAAAAAAGGAAGAAAATTAAAATGTGTAATGAATATAAAGTAATGAATATAGTGCCTTCTGTGTTCAATATTGATACATAATAGTCTTGGGTTTTTAATTTTTTTTCAAATAAAATAGCCAGTGTCAGTGCTCCAATACAGGTACAAAATAGGTTAGAGTAATTTTACAGGGAAAGCGGAGGGAGCATAGAGCAAAGGATTTGATTTTGGAGGAAAGGACGGCATAAGCTTATGTACACAACAGAACTGTTGGGTCTAATAGTCTTTTCTGCAAGGATCCAAATGTTCTATGTGCTGTCCAATATGGTAGCTGGTACCCACATATGGTGATAAAGCCCTTCAAATAAGAGTAGTGCAACTAAGGAATTACATTTTTTTTTAGTTAATTAATTAACATTTAAATTTAAACAGCCCCATGTGGTTGGTGGCTACACTATGACAGAGCATGTCTTGAGCAGTGGCTTACAAAATTAAATGGGTTTAAGGAAGACTTACCTGGAAGCACTTATTACAATGCAAATTTTCAAGCTTTACCTTGGAAGTTCTTTTGTGTTAGACCTGGAGGTGAAGCCTAGGACTCAGCAGTTTGAGGAATCCATTTTGGGTTACTGAAGGAGGAGCTCCATGACCTGCACTTTGGTCCTGTCTTTGTGCCAATTCCTGGAGGTCTCTTTCTGTCATTCTGTCTTTGCTTGTGAAGTGTCTCCTTATCTTTAAATTCCATTCACTTTCAGTCTTATCTGTGGCTTTTCCCAATAGTCCAGAAATAAAATCTTATTTAGGAAGTAGAGCTGCTGCTTTTATTCCGTTTGATGTTATTTTTTCAAGTGTGCTGACTTATAATTCCATTATCGTTATCATCTCTAAATTTAATCCTTTTATACTTTCAGAAAGTCAAAACCTTATTGTAAGTAGGATGGGAAATTCTGGTGGTTGCACAATTATATCTAGGATAAATTTAGTAATGCCCATTTTGCAAATTTTTAAATATGTCCAAAGACCCTTCTGAAGAAGATTGAATTTTGGAAACCAAGGGGAAAACCAAGGGGACCTTTGCAATTCTTATGATAAAACTGATAACCAAAAAACTCAGGACCAAGAGCTTATCACTACTGTTCCCTTTCCTCCATGTGCTAAGTTTTTGGAGGTCAAAGCCAAGATGGTCATGTTCAAAACTGGTGATGATTAAGATTTATTGACAACCCCATATTCTGAGAAGGATTATATTTCTGAAACCTCATGAGTATAAAAGCTGTTTCTGTCCTTTCCCTGCTATAGTTGCAACAGTTGGGATACATAGGTACATCAGTTACTATGCTTTTGGCTGGAAGAAAAAAAATACCTGAAAAAGCATGAACATGGCTTAGATAATAAAGTAGCAAAGATGATTATTCACAAATTAAGAAATCTGGAGAGAGGCTGTTGCAGCATTTGTTCATTGGCTCAATAATGCCATCACTGTTCCAACTTTTTCTGCTTTTGGTTCTGTTATAGCTTGCATATTTATTTTCCATTTTCAATCTTGTAAACTTGTGACAAGATGGTTGTCACAGATTTATACACATCACTCCCAAAGACACAAAGGGAGAAGGTGGGATACTTCTTGGAGCTATCTCTTTATCAGGGAGGGAAATTTTTTCATACGTGAAAAAAAAGAGACATTTTGCATATCTTATTGCCCAGAATTTTGATGCCTCATGGCTCTTAGCAGCAAAAAAGGCTTGGAAAGCAAGGATCCAACATTTTCAGTCTCTATAGTAGGGATCGGTCTCTGCCAGAAAGGAAGAAAGATAAAGAAAAATGTGTGTTGTTAGGCAAACAATTTCTGCCAGAAGAGAATATGGACTTGCTATGGGTGGATTAAAATTTTATAGAAATTTAGAGGATGTTTATGAAGACATTTCCATCTTGAAATTAGTATAGAAGACTTTCTACCCAGTGGATGTCATCTGGGAAATTCTTCCCTTCCTCAGAGTGTAGAGAAAATGAAACAATCACTAGACAAGAGGAATGAGCAATAAGACAGAAAAAGAATCCTGAACTTAAATAAAACAAGACTCTAACATTTTGACCAGAACAGAATTTGGGGATGGAGTATAGAATAAATTCTTTATAGCTCTCAGTCTTATATTGAACTGCCATTGAATAAGATAAACAGTCTACCAGTGTGTGATGCAGAGAAACACAGCGTGAATCAAAGCAGGCAATGTTATTGCTTTCCAAGGCAGTGGTTTAACTAGACTGAGAGTACTATATCTGGTATTTGTCACTGTTTCTTACATGGGGTATAATTTCTCTTGAAGGACTATTGCACTGAGTCACTTAATGATACCAAGCTTCTAAGATTTAAGATGTAAAGGAAGAATGTTAAAAGTTGTGCATTTGTTCACTGGGAGGGAAAAGGGAGTTTAAATTCTTATTTAGCCTTTGTAATTTCCATCACTGGCAAAGATGATTTCTCTCCCTCATTTTTTCTCTTTATACAGTACCAGTCCATATTCTGCCGCTACCTCCCTCGTTGACCACTTTAACTTCAGCACTTTATGTGAGGGGCACAAGTAAAACAAGGAATCAGTGCTGCTCTATGAATCATTTGTCAAAGGGAGATTTAAATGCATGTTCCTTACCTGCCTAGAGGAAAATACAGTAAATGCATTTTGAGGTAGAGACAGAAAGTGATGTGTTCTTAATAACCGGCATATTTATTATGCCCTAAATAGGAAATTGTATATTTGCAGGTTGACAACCACAGCTGAATAGAATGATCAGCTTTGTCCACAGGCAAAATTACGAGGTCTATAAGTGTGTGGTTCATCAATAGAATTAGTATAACGAGGCAGACCTAGATTAATTTCCTGACTCTGCTACTTGCTAACTGTGACAACTTAAGAAAGGTACATAACCACTCTGAGCTTCAGTTTCCTCATTTGTAAACTGGGGATAATAATAGTGCCCATTAATTTATGCTATAACAATATTAAATGAGATAATTTTTCTAAATTGTTGATTTAGGACCTGTTATAGAGAAAGTATTTAATACATATTAGCTACAATCATGATGATGATAATGCCAACAAAATCCAGGTAGGTAGGTAGTAGATATCTAAACAGCACTTTTCAGATAAGAGGACTGAAATGTTCATGAGTATACAAATACAATAAAAGAGTAAAGGCCAGACACTGTGGCTCACGCCCATAATCCCGGCACTTTGGGAGGCCGAGGTGGGCAGATCACAAGGTCAGGATATGGAGACCATCCTGGCCAACATGGTGAAACCCCGTCTCTACTAAAAATACAAAAATTAGCCGGGCGTGGTGGTGCGCACCTGTAGTCCCAGCCTACTCAGGAGGCTGAGGCAGGAGAATCGTTGAACCCAGAAAGCGGAGGTTGCAGTGAGCCAAGATCACGCCACTGCACTCCAACCTGGGTGACAGAGCGAGACTCCATCAAAAAAAAAGAGTAAATACATTAAAAATGAATTCTTAGATGTATAATTATTGAAAACTTGGTTTGAAAGGACAAAAAGCCAACAAGAGCAGTCTTTACACAGCAGGGCTAAATTCTTCCCTGTGTTTTGGCTGAATTCATTGTCCCCCCATAAGTAATGCTATACTAGTCACATATTAATCATTTAGCATTAGTGGTTAAGAGAATACACTATTGCTTCACGAATCCAGGTGGTCCATACCAATCTCAACATTAAGTAGGTTTTTGACCTTGGCTGTTTAAATTCTGCGAGTAAGATTTTCCTTTGTAAACCAGGAACAGTTACAATAGCTATTCCATAGCATTGCTTTTGAGGATTACATAAACTTTTTGTGAAAAGCACGTTAGAACAGTTCATCACATACAGTAAATATTCAATGAAATTTATGTATTATTACAGGAGGAAAGAAAGAAAATTCTATCAGTTATAGGAGGGGAGATAGACTGGACCCCAACATATTGTAGCTTGGAATGGACATTCAACTCAAATCAGCTGGGACTAAAACATAATATTATTCTGCATATATTAGCATTTGGTGCCCAGAATAATAGTGACTTAAATAAAATGGAGACTTTTTTTTTTTCTCTGAAGATGTCTAGAGCAGAAAGTTTCAAGAAGGAAGCTTAAAGGGAACTTTCTCTCAAGCTTAGAGGACAGAACTGACTCTTACATAACACAGTTATTGAGACTTGACACTTTTTAAGCACAGAAATTGCTTGGTAAAGCTTTATTATCTCATTTTTCAAGCCACATTTTGAATGTTCAATAGCCACACATGAGAGTAATAACTACCTTAATGGAGAGTATAGGTATATAAAACGTATGTAACCGCAGAAAGTCTATAGTGCTGCTATAGACTTCCTCAGGACTATCCTCCTCCCACCTTTGGAGGCACACAGTCCTTCCATATTTACTGTATTCTTGTTACTTTTTATTTTTGTGGGTACATAGTAGGTGTATATATTTATGGGGTTCATGAGATACTTTCATACAGGCATGCAATGTGTAATAATCATATCTTGCAAAATGAGATATCCATACCCTCAAGTATGTATCTTTTGTGTTACAAACCATCCAATTATACTTTTTTAGTTATTTTAAAATGTACAGCTAAATTTTTATTGACTATAGTCCCCCTGTTGTGCTATAAAATACTAGATCTTTTTCATTGATTCAAACTATTTTTTTTGTAGCCATTAACCATCCTCACCTCTCCTCCAACCCTTACTTCCACCCCTTACTACCATTCCTAGCCTCTGGTAACCATCCTTCTAATCTCTATCTCCATGTGTTCAATTGTTTTGATATTTACATCCCCCAAATAAGTGAGAACATGTAATGTTTGAATTCCTGTGCCTGGCTTATTTGACTTAACATAATGACTTCCAGTTCCATCCATGCTGTTGCAAATGACAGGATCTCATTCTTTTTTTAATGGCTGACTAGTACTTCATTGTGTATAAGTACCACATTTTCTTTATCCATTCATCTGTTAATGAACACCTAGGTTGCTTCCAAATCTTGGCTATTGTGAGCAGTGCTGCAACAAACATCTAAGTGCAAATATCTCTTAGATATCTGATTTCTCTACTTTTGAAGATACACCCAACACTGGGATTGCTGGGTCATATAGCAGCTCTATTTTTAGTTTTTTTAGGAACCTCCAAACTGTTCTCCATAGTGGTTGTACTAATTTACATTCCCACAAACAGTGTAAGAGAGTTCCCTTTTCTCCACATCCTCACCAGCCATTTGTTATTGCCTGTCTTTTGGATATAAGCCATTTTAACTAGGGTGAGATGATGTCTCATGGTAGTTTTGATTTGCATTTCTTTGATGATCAGCAATGTTGGGTACCTTTTAATTTACCTCTTTGCCATTTGCATGTCTTTGTTTGAGAAATGCCTATCCAAATCTTTTGCCTATTTGTTGATCATATTATTAGATTTTTTTTCCTATGGAGTCGTTTAAGCTTCTTATATATTCTGGTTATTAATATCTTGCACATGGATAGTTTGCAAATACTTTCTCCCATTCTGTGGGTTGTCTCTTCACTTTGTTGATTGTATTCTTTGCTGTGCAGAAGATTTTTAACTTGATATGATCCCATTTGTCCATCTTTGCTTGGGTTGTCTGTGTTCGTTGGGTATTACTCAAGAAATTTTTGCCCAGAACAATGTCCTGGAGACTTTCCCCAATTTTTTCTTGTAGTAGTTTCAGAGTTTGAGATCTTAGATTTAATTCTTTAATCCATTTTGATTTGATTTTTGTATATGGTGAAAGATAGGGGTCTAGTTTCATTCTTCTCCATGTGGATATCTAATTTTCCCCACACCATTTGTTGAAGAGACTGTTTTTTTCCCAGTGTATGTTCTTGGTATCTTTGTCAAAATGAGTTTGCTGTAGGTGTGTGGATTTGTTTCTGGGTTCTCTATTCTGTTCATTGGTCTATGTGTCTCTTTTTATGCAAATGCTGTGCTGTTTTGGTTCCTACAGCTCCATAGTATAATTTGAAGCCAGGTAATGTAATTCCTCCAGTTTTGTTCTTTTTGCTCAGGATAGCTTTGGATATTCTGGGTCTTTTGTGGTTCCATGTAAATTTTAGAATTGATTTTTCCATTTATGGGAAAAATATCATTCATATTTTGATAGAAATTGCATTGAATCTGTAGATTACTTTGGGTAATATGGACATTTTAACAATATTGATTTTTCCAATCCATAAACATGAAACACATATTCATTTTTTTATGTTCTTTGCAATTTCTTTCATCGGTGTTTTATAGTTTTACTTGTAGAGCTCCTCAACTTTTTTGGTTAATTCTTAGGTGTTTAACTTTATTTGTTGCTATTGTAATTGGGATTACTTTTCAATTTCTTTTTCCAATTCTTAACTCTTGGCATATAGAAATGCAACTGATTTTTATATGTTGATATTGTATCCTGCAACTTTACTAAATTTCTCAGTTCTAACATTTTTTTTTTTTGCTGGAATCTTTAGGTTTTTCCAAATATAAGATCATATCATCTGCAAATAAGAATAATTTGACTTATTCCTTTCCAACTTGGATGCTCTATATTTTTTTCTCTTGTCTGATTGCTCTAGGTAAGACTTCCAGTACTATGTGAAATAACAGTGGTAAAAGTGGGCATCCTTGGTGTGTTCCAGATCTTAGAGGAAAGGCTTTCAGTTTTCCCCATTCAGTATGATACTAGCTGTGGGTCTGTTGTATACAGCTTTTATTATGTGGAGCTATGTTTCATCTATACTCAGTTTTTTTGTTATTTTTTGTTTTTTGAGACGAAGTCTTGCTCTGTTGCCTGGACTGGAGTGCAGTGGCACAATCTCTGCTCACCACAACCTCTGCCCCCTGGGTTCAAGTGATTCTTCTGCCTCAGCCTCCCGAGTAGCTAGAACTAACGGCACGTGCCACTATGCCTGGCTAATTTTTGTATTTTTATTTTTTATTTTTTTTATTATTTTTATTTTTTAATTTTTTTTTCTTTTATTATTATTATTATTATTATTATTATACTTTAGGTTTTATGGTACATGTGCGCAATGTGCAGGTAAGTTACATATGTATACATGTGCCATGCTGGTGCGCTGCACCCACCAACTCGTCATCTAGCATTAGGTATATCTCCCAATGCTATCCCTCCCCCCTCCCCCCACCCCACAACAGTCCCCAGAGTGTGATGTTCCCCTTCCTGTGTCCATGTGTTCTCATTGTTCAATTCCCACCTATGAGTGAGAATATGTGGTGTTTGGTTTTTTGTTCTTGCGATAGTTTACTGAGAATGATGATTTCCAATTTCATCCATGTCCCTACAAAGGACGTGAACTCATCATTTTTTATGGCTGCATAGTATTCCATGGTGTATATGTGCCACATTTTCTTAATCCAGTCTATCATTGTTGGACATTTGGGTTGGTTCCAAGTCTTTGCTATTGTGAATAATGCCGCAATAAACATACGTGTGCATGTGTCTTTATAGCAGCATGATTTATAGTCCTTTGAGTATATACCCAGTAATGGGATGGCTGGGTCCAATGGAATTTCTAGTTCTAGATCCCTGAGGAATCGCCACACTGACTTCCACAAGGGTTGAACTAGTTTACAGTCCCACCAACAGTGTAAAAGTGTTCCTATTTCTCCACATCCTCTCCAGCACCTGTTGTTTGCTGACTTTTTAATGATTGCCATTCTAACTGGTGTGAGATGGTATCTCATTGTGGTTTTGCTTTGCATTTCTCTGATGGCCAGTGATGGTGAGCATTTTTTCATGTGTTTTTTGGCTGCATAAATGTCTTCTTTAGAGAAGTGTCTGTTCATGTCCTTCGCCCACTTTTCGATGGGGTTGTTTGTTTTTTTCTTGTAAATTTGTTGGAGTTCATTGTAGATTCTGGATATTAGCCCTTTGTCAGATGAGTAGGTTGCGAAAATTTTCTCCCATTTTGTAGGTTGCCTGTTCACTCTGATGGTAGTTTCTTTTGCTGTGCAGAAGCTCTTGAGTTTAATTAGATCCCATTTGTCAATTTTGGCTTTTGTTGCCATTGCTTTTGGTGTTTTAGACATGAAGTCCTTGCGTATGCCTATGTCCTGAATGGTAATGCCTAGGTTTTCTTCTAGGGTTTTTATGGTTTTAGGTCTAACATTTAAGTCTTTAATCCATCTTGAATTGATTTTTGTATAAGGTGTAAGGAAGGGATCCAGTTTCAGCTTTCTACATATGGCTAGCCAGTTTTCCCAGCACCATTTATTAAATAGGGAATCCTTTCCCCATTTCTTGTTTTTGTCAGGTTTGTCAAAGATCAGATATTGTAGATATGTGGCATTATTTCTGAGGGCTCTGTTCTGTTCCATTGATCTATATCTCTGTTTTGGTACCAGTACCATGCTGTTTTGGTTACTGTAGCCTTGTAGTATAGTTTGAAGTCAGGTAGTGTGATGCCTCCAGCTTTGTTCTTTTGGCTTAGGATTGACTTGGCGATGTGGGCTCTTTTTTGGTTCCATATGAACTTTAAAGTAGTTTTTTCCAATTCTGTGAAGAAAGTCATTGGTAGCTTGATGGGGATGGCATTGAATCTGTAAATTACCTTGGGAAGGATGGCCATTTTCATGATATTGATTCTTCCTACCGATGAGCATGGAATGTTCTTCCATTTGTGTGTATCCTCTTTTATTTCCTTGAGCAGTGGTTTGTAGTTCTCCTTGAAGAGGTCTTTCACATCCCTTGTAAGTTGGATTCCTAAGTATTTTATTCTCTTTGAAGAAATTGTGAATGGGAGTTCACTCATGATTTGGCTCTCTGTTTGTCTGTTATTGATGTATAAGAATGCTTGTGATTTTTGCACATTGATTTTGTATCCTGAGACTTTGCTGAAGTTGCTTATCAGCTTAAGGAGATTTTGGGCTGAGACAGTGGGGTTTTCTAGATATACTATCATGTCATCTGCAAACAGGGACAATTTGACTTCCTCTTTTCCTAATTGAATACCCTTGATTTCCTTCTCCTGCCTAATTGCCCTGGCCAGAACTTCCAACACTATGTTGAATAGAAGTGGTGAGAGAGGGCATCCCTGTCTTGTGCCAGTTTTCAAAGGGAGTGCTTCCAGTTTTTGCCCATTCAGTATGATATTGGCTGTGGGTTTGTCATAAATAGCCCTTATTATTTTGAGATACGTCCCATCAATTCCTAATTTATTGAGAGTTTTTAGCATGAAGGGTTGTTGAATTTTGTCAAAGGCCTTTTCTGCATCTATTGAGATAATCATGTGGTTTTTGTCTTTCGTTCTGTTTATATGCTGGATTACATTTATTGATTTGCGTATATTGAACCAGCCTTGCATCCCAGGGATGAAGCCCACTTGATCATGGTGGATAAGCTTTTTGATGTGCTGCTGGATTCTGTTTGCCAGTATTTTATTGAGGATTTTTGCATCAATGTTCATCAAGGATATTGGTCTAAAATTCTCTTTTTTGGTTGTGTCTCTGCCCGGCTTTGGTATCAGGATGATGCTGGCCTCATAAAATGAGTTAGGGAGGATTCCCTCTTTTTCTATTGATTGGAATAGTTTCAGAAGGAATGGTACCAGCTCCTCCTTGTACCTCTGGTAGAATTCGGCTGTGAACCCATCTGGTCCTGGACTTTTTTTGGTTGGTAAGCTATTGATTATTGCCACAATTTCAGCTCCTGTTATTGGTCTATTCAGAGATTCAACTTCTTCCTGGTTTAGTCTTGGGAGGGTGTATGTGTTGAGGAATTTATCCATTTCTTCTAGATTTTCTAGTTTATTTGCATAGAGGTGTTTGTAATATTCTCTGATGGTAGTTTGTATTTCTGTGGGATCGGTGGTGATATCCCCTTTATCATTTTTTATTGCATCTATTTGATTCTTCTCTCTTTTTTTCTTTATTAATCTTGCTAGCGGTCTATCAATTTTGTTGATCCTTTCAAAAAACCAGCTCCTGGATTCATTAATTTTTTGAAAGGTTTTTTGTGTCTCTATTTCCTTCAGTTCTGCTCTGATTTTAGTTATTTCTTGCCTTCTGCTAGCTTTTGAATGTGTTTGCTCTTGCTTTTCTAGTTCTTTTAATTGTGATGTTAGGGTGTCAATTTTGGATCTTTCCTGCTTTCTCTTGTGGGCATTTAGTGCTATAAATTTCCCTCTACACACTGCTTTGAATGCATCCCAGAGATTCTGGTATGTTGTGTCTTGGTTCTCGTTGGTTTCAAAGAACATCTTTATTTCTGCCTTCATTTCGTTATGTACCCAGTAGTCATTCAGGAGCAGGTTGTTCAGTTTCCACGTAGTTGAGCGGTTTTGAGTGAGATTCTTAATCCTGAGTTCTAGCTTGATTGCACTGTGATCTGAGAGACAGTTTGTTACAATTTCTGTTCTTTTACATTTATTGAGGAGAGCTTTACTTCCAAGTATATGGTCAATTTTGGAATAGGTGTGGTGTGGTGCTGAAAAAAATGTATATTCTGTTGATTTGGGGTGGAGAGTTCTGTAGATGTCTATTAGGTCCACTTGGTGCAGAGCTGAGTTCAATTCCTGGGTATCCTTGTTGACTTTCTGTCTCGTTGATCTGTCTAATGTTGATAGTGGGGTGTTAAAGTCTCCCATTATTAATGTGTGGGAGTCTAAGTCTCTTTGTAGGTCACTCAGGACTTGCTTTATGAATCTGGGTGCTCCTGTATTGGGTGCATATATATTTAGGATAGTTAACTCTTCTTGTTGAATTAATCCCTTTACTATTATGTAATGGCCTTCTTTGTCTCTTTTGATCTTTGTTGGTTTAAAGTCTGTTTTATCAGAGACTAGGATTGCAACCCCTGCCTTTTTTTGTTTTCCACTTGCTTGGTAGATCTTCCTCCATCCTTTTATTTTGAGCCTACGTGTGTCTCTGCACGTGAGATGGGTTTCCTGAATACAGCACACTGATGGGTCTTGAGTCTTTATCCAGTTTGCCAGTCTGTGTCTTTTAATTGGAGCATTTAGTCCATTTACATTTAAAGTTAATATTGTTATGTGTGAATTTGATCCTGTCATTATGATGTTAGCTGGATATTTTGCTCGTTAGTTGATGCAGTCTCTTCCTAGTCTCGATGTTCTTTACATATCGGTATGATTTTGCAGTGGCTGGTACCGGTTGTTCCTTTCCATGTTTAGCACTTCCTTCAGGAGCTCTTTTAGGGCAGGCCTGGTGGTGACAAAATCTCTCAGCATTTGCTTGTCTGTAAAGTATTTTATTTCTACTTCACTTATGAAGCTTAGTTTGGCAGGATATGAAATTCTGGGTTGAAAATTCTTTTCTTTAAGAATGTTGAATATTGGCCCCCACTCTCTTCTGGCTTGTAGGGTTTCTGCCGAGAGATCCGCTGTTAGTCTGATGGGCTTCCCTTTGATGGTAACCTGACCTTTCTCTCTGGCTGCCCTTAACATTTTTTCCTTCATTTCAACTTTGGTGAATCTGACAATTATGTGTCTTGGAGTTGCTCTTCTCGAGGAGTATCTTTGTGGTGTTCTCTGTATTTCCTGAATCTGAATGTTGGCCTGCCTTGCTAGATTGGGGAAGTTCTCCTGGATAATATCCTGCAGAGTGTTTTTCAAGTTGTTTCCATTCTCCCCGTCACTTTCAGGTACACCAATCAGACATAGATTTGGTCTTTTCACATAGTCCCACATTTCTTGGAGGCTTTGCTCGTTTCTTTTTATTCTTTTTTCTCTAAACTTCCCTTCTCGCTTCATTTCATTCATTTCATCTTCCAGGGCTGATACCCTTTCTTCCATTTGATCGCATCAGCTCCTGAGGCTTCTGCATTCTTCACGTAGTTCTCAAGCCTTGGTTTTCAGCTCCATCAGCTCCTTTAAGCACTTCTCTGTATTGGTTATTCTAGTTATACATTCTTCTAAATTTTTTTCAAAGTTTTCAACTTCTTTGCCTTTGGTTTGAATATCCTCCCGTAGCTCGGAGTAATTTGATCGTCTGAAGCCTTCTTCTCTCAGCTCGTCAAAGTCATTCTCCGTCCAGCTTTGTTCCGTTGCTGGTGAGGAACTGCGTTCCTTTGGAGGAGGAGAGGTACTCTGGTTTTTAGAGTTTCCAGTTTTTCTGCTCTGTTTTTTCCCCATCTTTGTGGTTTTATCTACTTTTGGTCTTTGATGATGGTGATGTACAGATGGGTTTTTGGTGTGGATGTCCTTTCTGTTAGTTTTCCTTCTAACAGACAGAACCCTCAGCTGCAGGTCTGTTGGAGTACCTGGCCGGCCGTGTGAGGTGTCAGTCTGCCCCTGCTGGGGGGTGCCTCCCAGTTAGGCTGCTTGGGGGTCAGGGGTCAGGGACCCACTTGAGGAGACAGTCTGCCCGTTCTCAGATCTCCAGCTGCGTGCTGGGAGAACCACTGCTCTCCTCACAGCTGTCAGACAGGGACATTTAAGTCTGCAGAGGTTACTGCTGTCTTTTTGTTTGTCTGTGT